>NW_025109946.1:44964-62036 GCF_011392965.1 Frieseomelitta varia | reverse complement strand
TTTTTTTTCTCCTTTTTCCCATGAAATTCTCTCGTTTTAACAGCGAAACTGCCGAGGGTTGAAACTACAAAAGGAGCCGAGATGAAAGGAAGCCGTTTGGATATTTTATGCGTTTAAAGAAGCTTCGTGATTAAGGGACAATTTAATTTCAGGGATTTTTAGGATTAAAGGGAAATTTTTAAACTGCGAGATATTTAATTTGACGGAGCTTCTCAAATTTAAAACACTTTGCAGACGCGTGTAGTTTATTTCATAGCTAACGCTACGCAAATTATTAATAGAGAACACGGTTATTTATTTTAAGAGAAGCCGGCACAAGCGTGAAGAAAATCTTCACTTTAAAGTTTATCAGAATTTATCTAACTTTGGATATACATAGGTACATATTTCAGGAATTAAAGATCTTTTTTTAAATTATAAATCTCCACTGCTTTAATTATGTTCTCAAAAATGTAAAAATTCGCGTAGAATTCTATAGTATAAGATGTAAATTCCTGTCTATCCATTTTATCAGCGAGAGACAAATTTCTATTTAAATCTTATTTCTCCGCCAAGTGATAGAAATTTTTATGGAAATCTTATTTCCATAAAAATAAATGATAATAATATAATAATAATATTATAAATAATATTATATAATATTAATCTAATTTCATAAATAATATTTTTAAATTTTTATTGGAAATCATATTCCAAACAAAAAAAAAAACAAAACAAAAATTCGCAGTTTATATATCAGACAAAGTCAGAAAGTCAAAAACACCTGTGAAACACTTTCTGAAAAATAATTTGTCCATTTCTGCGAACAGTACGCGTGCGTGAAAAAACGCGAAAACAGACAACGTGGTGGGAGTGCAATATTCGTTCGATGATCCGCGTTTAAAAGCGAAGTTTTAACGGGATTCTTCCTCGCGCGCTACTTTCGAACGGCGGCTATTGTCATGCGAATCCGACTTGGCATCGCCGAGACTGAATCCGCCTTAAAAGTCGTCTCGCGTGCGGGGAGAAGAAGACGAAAAGCGTGAGAGAAGGGCATAATGGGACAAAGGGGGGCCATTGTTGCGTATAACGAAAAGCCCGAAATATATACTTCAAAGAAAAGCGAAACACATTGGAAGCGGCGGTGGTTAGCGGCACGGCGAATTTCACCTTTGCGAGACTGTATGACCAGAGTTTCTCCTAATCGAGAAAGAAGAAGGTCCTTTCAGGATCGATTCGATCGTTATTTGCCGCAACGTTGACTCTTTTGTCAGTTACTTGCCTTCCTCGGGCAAATATTTTTTTTTTTTCTTAAACGTCTTACCCTTTCGAGATTTCCAAATATACTCAGACATCAATACTTATGATAATATTGAATGTTACAGTCTGTAATATTTATATTATATTTACATTAATATTGGTATTTAATATTAATGTGATCAGACGGTGGATTTTCCATGTAGATTCATATTCATGCAAAGAGAAACTGGATACAACAAGAGAATTGTTTTCTTGATTAATTATCACACGTTACAGAATATTTTACCTTTTGCATATTACATGCATCTTGTGCATTTTTCCATCTTCAGATAATTCTATTAATAATGTACCATGATATAGAATATCATTATATGAACAGTATAATATGGAAGTTGGTAAAATGATTTTTGGAATTTTTTATGTTTATTTAAAAGAGCAAACTTGTCACTGTGATCGTTTTTTGGTTTGAGAAATCCAATCATTGTCTTGTTCTCGAAATTGTCAATATAATATAATAGTATTTTAATACTTGACTGGTATCATTTGAGAGAGATTGCAAGAATTTCGGATTAGGTTTCGTTTTGGAGCTTTTCATTTTAATTCAACTTATCAAAATAGAATCAAGTAACAGAGATTTTAGGATAATGTTTAATATATCTAATAAAATAATAATATTGAATGCAATTTAAGTTATGATACAAATTTTAATATGTAATGTAAACTTAGTGTAAGTATAATTTTTTAACTAAATCAATTCACGAGATATAAAATACAAAATAAAATAAAATACTCTTAATTTTAATAACTACAATATGTTCAACACTAAAATACATTAATGAAATGACATTGTTACTTTAGTTGCAGAGTCAATCTACAAATTGCCAAAGAAATTTCAGTAAATCAATTCCAAAATATTGCTACATTATGGTCTATATTTTAAAATATTGCTTTTTCTTATATTCTGTATTTTTGAAGTATTGCTATATAATTGCTATAACATTAGCAATTCAACGTAATATCGTAGTAGTGAAACGCCATGTGACATCCTCAAGTATAATACGTAGCAATGTCTATCAAGTAATAGTTAAGTTACAAATGAATTATTAAATTCCACTCAACGCTTTCACTGTTTGACCTCGACCTGTTCAAAAATATCAATGATTAGCGAATAAATGAAAAACACGACGAATAATAAAGTCAGATGAGCAATTGCTCGTTTCTCACTTTCGACAAGACACCCGGGGCGCTTCGCGAAAACTCTGATCGTCAACGATTAACCATCAAAATCACGTTCTCGCGACGAACGAAACAAATCTCGTGTCACACTCGGTGTCAAGGTAATTCAAAGGCAATTTCATCGGGAGACGAAACGCACGCCGTGGGATTCACTCGGAAGGTGATTCCTCGAGCGTTATTAATGGCCCACCCTCCTCCATCTCCCTCTTCTCCCTGTCGACGAGAGAATTCGCCGCGTGTTTCGCCGTGTCTCGCCGTTGATATCGCGAACAAAGTGGCAAGGACAATGCGCGATTGTTGCTAGCCTTCAGACAGCGCGACGTCGCGCGAGAAAGGTCAGAATCGCGCAACTTTCGGCTAAAAAGTAGGTCTTGTTCTCTCTGCAGTACTGATTAAAACCCTTTTCAACGAAAAGGCGGTGACGGAGGGTTGGTACGTTGCAATTTTACAGTCCGGGGGGGCCGTCCCCTCTTCTTTCTTCTTTTTTTCCTTTTCTTTTCTTCTTCTTTGCGCTCCGTCGACAGCCAGGAACTCTCTCTCTCTTTCTTTTCTCGCGGATTTTCTTTGTCAGCCGCGAGCCGAGGAGTTTAGAGAGATCCTTGCAGATCGAATGCAGGAAAAGGCTTATGGTCTCTTTTTTTTGATCGGTCGTTAGCTGTGAAGTGAGCGGAAAGTAGAATATAATAATTGTCGCAATTGTTAGTTGTAATATTATCGATCGTAACAATTGTTGCTCGTCAAATCTCGTCCGCTGCACTTGAACATGTGCGCGCAAGGATAATTTGTCGCAGACCTGCAGGTGGAGGGCGTGTTATTGAATTGTTACTAATGGAACGATAAAATGTACATTCATACGGTGAGAAAATATAGCATAAACTAGAAGTAGATGTCAAGAATAATATTCTGTTTCTTTCTGGTAATTGCGAAATATTAAGAATTAAAATTAGTCATCGTTCTTGTCGGTGTTGAAGAAACAGCTAAATCCAGAAATTCACGACTCATTTTACTTTAATTTAAACAATTAACTTTATTTCATTTTGCTTTAATGTTTGGACACTAGAGTATTTAAACGTCGAAATATTATTCTATTAGCGCAACTAACGTCGAGATTCATATTGATTTTTGCAAACCACCTTCGTATATATTTTAACATATAGTTTTGTAGTTTCAAATTTGCACGAGAACTCGTAATCTAACTGCTTTGATAATTCGTTTCTTCTAGATTTTCTTATCGGTTATCTTTTCTATCCAAACGCAAATAATTTTCATATTTAATTCCATCCAAGCTCCATTTGTAAAATTAAATCTCTATCTGTAAATAGTTCTATTCAATTCGCAAAAGTCTAAACTCCAGCTGCAACCCTGACTCTCTAATTCTCTCTGTGAATAAATAACTGACTCGTCTATCCATCTATCGTTATCTATGAATAAATGAATGAATCGGCGAATTAACTCTCGAATAAAATTTTGAGGTTGAAGTAACATTGAAGTATCGTAAAAGTAGCGAACAGCTCTAATCAACGGGAAATCAACAAAATTATGACTGTCTCGAAACCATATCGTCGCTCTAATGAAACATGCCTCCGTTTGTAATAATTCTAACAGTTGCTCTCATTTTCCATTTTAACCTACGCGACGGTCAGCTTGCCTTTGTCGTTTCTCTTTGCGCGTTGAGTGACAATTGCTTCTAAAATTCAACATAAGCTCTCCCCCCCCTTTCTATCTCTTTCTCTCTCTCGTTGATCGGATATCAATCATTCGTGAAGAGATTAATGGCGATACTCGTCCTGTGGAAAGCGCTGGCCGCGCGCTATCTGTCCCAATAATTCGGATCGAATTCGACGTGGCTATTGGCGGCCATAATTCTCCGCTAAACGGATATAATAATGGCCCAATTAGCCGTAATTAAGCGTATATCGGCGAACGGGTATCGGCGGTTCGTTAAGTCGCCGCCTGCCGCGTCTCTCCGACCACGAACCGACGACAAGTTTCGTACTATTTTCATCGGTGGTAGAATAAAGCGAGCACAAGTGGAGGAGGAAGATGATGCACCTCACCGGTCGTTACCGGTTGTTGACTGCCGCTGCTGCTAATTTATTTTACGAGTGGGGAACACGGTACAGTGTCAGGTGCAGGGACACCCACGCGGTGTAAATTCGGCGACTGGAGTAACGTGGGTGGCGCTCTGAATTAGCTAATGCTAGACGAAATCGCGCGTCGCGCCACGTTGGTAAGAGAGAGAGAGAGAGAGAGAGAAAAAGAGAGACAGAGAAAGAACAGGCGTTTATTGAGAGAGGATCTCAACGTACGAGAGACTTTGCGATTTATGTGTTACGTCGCTGTAAAAATTCGCTATGCGTATTGTATTATAGATTAATTTATTAATATTGATTTATAAATTATTGATATAGTAGAAGGTTGATATAACTATTTTAATTATAATTTAAATTATTAATTACTAATTTATTAAAATAGTTATATTAATTTTCTACACAGAGATATATATACACACATATATGTTATCTACCATTATATTATATTTATTATACTAGTTGTAAGTACTATTATATTATACTATGTAATAGATACTATTACTATTAATATATGATAGTTATAGATACTATCTATTATACTAGTAGATATATATATATTATATATAATATATAATAATTTATTGTAATTATATTATATTATATATATTATATATATTATGTATTATTTAAATATATAACTTAATTATAAATACTCTTATAACTTGTACACACATTTTCTAATTAATTTCAATATTCAGCCAGTACAATAATAGTAATAATTACAACAGCGGTAGTTCATAAAATATAAAATATAAAATAATATAATAATAATAATAATAATAATAGTATAATAATAATATAATAAAATAATAATATAAAAATAGTTAATCTAAGTGTCTTAGTTTCGTATGTTTCTTACAGTCACACACGTAATATATTCATGAGAGGATCCTGTAAATTGTACGCTAATTAAAAATATTTTACTCATCTCTGTAATCGCTACGAATCCACCAAGTACTCTCCTACTCATTTTTCTAAACACCGTGTGTATCATCGTAATTTCTTCTCTCTTTCTCCACAACGTATATATCTTACCGTTTCGTCAATACACTGTTACAAAATGAAAAAAAAAAAAAAATGGCTCGGTCATTAGTCGCCAGATGTCGAACATCTGTAACACGATTCACGGATTCTGTATACTATAACACGATCCACGGAGGCACGAGCATTTAAACCAAGAACGAATCAATGAATTCGAAATTACCTTCAGGTAGATCCTTCTCGAATCCTTTTCGAAAGCGTGTATTTTATTTGCACGCGACATGATCGGTGAATACGCCACGCCGCCATTATCGTGAATATTGGAGAACGCGCGCGACCGTAATCCTTCAGAAGCGGCTCAGCAGGTTCGCAAATGGAGCGTTCGCGGGTTGTGACGATAGGCTTTGCCGATCGCTTCCAAGATATGGGACACCGGCTCTGCCTTCCCACCACTTTTTTTTTTTTCTTTTCGACTAATTTCAATGGCACACGACCATTATATCCGCGATTTTCCGATACTTCTGTTGGAAAATCCTCCGGGTAACTGGAGGAATTTCGCCTAGTCGAAAATTTCCTTCCCCCTTCGTTTCTCCTCCACCGGAAACATGTGAAAAGTTTCAAGTCCTCGTCAAGAACATGTCCAGCGTCCATTTTTATTAAAACTTCGATATATGAATTTTGAATTTCATAGATACTTTGATCTGGCGTAAGTCGAAGTATAGATTCTTTGTCGTGTAAATTAAATAGGTTAAATTTAGACTTGTCCGTAGTTAAAAAAAAAAAAAAAAAAAGGAAAGAAATGAAACTGTAATAAAACTGTTCTAAGACACACGTGTGTTGCACAATGTACTTTCGCCGACGTTGGTCAAATTTAATACCAGTGTGAAGTTACCGCGACACTTGCTGCGAAGATACGCTCCGTAAAATATACACAAATATAATAATAATAATAATAATGTCGTGATTACAAATATATATTACGATAAAATAACATAGAATAGATACAATTCAATTGAATCTCGCTGATTGACGAGATGTCACAATTGTTTAAAACAAACACTTTCCAAACGAATTGAAGAGAAAATCTTGCACTTCTTGAAAAACCTTAAACCTCGTTCAATCGATGAGTTAGCTAGAATAGACTCGAATCAAACGAGGATCTGAGAGCCGACTGACAAACGCGAATGTTCGAGTTATTTTTCCAGCGGGTGGATCCAGCGACGGAGCAAATGAAAAAAATTCCCGATAGTTTGGACGCGGACCGGGGCGTGCAAGAGTATAGTTGCGCGCCGCCCTGCGTTTTAATTACACTTCGCGCGAATTTTCGACCGAAATACCCGAGGAGGCGGCTGGCTCGCAATTTTCTAGCGGCGTAACAGTAAGGAATAAAACAGCGTGGAGAGGTCCGGGGAAAAAGAGAGAGAGAGAAAAAAAAAAGAAAGAAAAAAAAACGGCGGCGGGAGGATCCGTTGACCTAAAATATGCGGCGATACAGCGCGGCAAATGCGCCGAGAAGATTCCTCGATAAACCCGTAACGCGTACATCGAACGATATCTCCGGGTATTTTCTGTTATACGTGCATCGTAACTAATACGTGCCCGGTACGAAACCGTTCGCCGCAAAATGTGAAAAATCCCGGACGCCGCGAACATTTTTCAACGGCGGAACGGCGAATCAAAAAGGTATCGGTTCTCTCCAAATATATATTTCTTGGAGAATAAAATGGTGACCAAGATTTTTAAATCTTTGCACTTTGAATTATTTTTCACTTCCTTTTTTTCTTTTTTTTTTGTAAAACTGAGTTTTTTGATAAAAAGGAGTGCAAAGGGTTATTAATATATTATGTTTTCTTGTATGGGTATACATCGTACGTATCCCTGTATGTATACAAGTTCTGTGTTTTTATATGCACGCATGTTACGCGTAGATATACTAATTCGTCAGACTCATGAAATGTTAAAATTTCATTCGTAGAAAAAAAGAAATGAAATTTCGTTGAAAAAGTATTATAGCAAATAAAGATAAATTTACAAATTAAAGTGTTGACTTGATAATAAGGTGATGTAATACTTATGCATGTACATACGTGTTATGTATTCATAAAATATTTATGAAATACGCGCGAAATATTTATGATAATTATCATGTAAAATAATTATTATGGAATATTAATGAACGTTTCTCTCGTAATTTTTATGCATACACAAATGCGTATCCATGCAAGAACAAACAGCGCGTATATCTTGATGCTAATACATCATTATGTAAAAATATTTCATATAATGGGAGGATCCCGATAGTTTATTGAAATTTTCATACTTCATTCACAATTTTTATGAATATATATGTACAAGAATATGCAATACATGTATAGTGAAAGAAAAAGATAAAAATGAAAGGTGTACTTGATATTAATACATCACTTTAATGTATAAAGAAAAGGAATGTGCCAATTATCTCGTAACTATGAAATATTCATATTCGTAATTTTTGTGACATGATACACTAAAAATACACTGGAAGATGTACTTGATATTAATACATCACTCTCTATGATAAAGATATTTCAAGGAAAGAGAACGAGCCAATACGTCTGATCATGAAATTTTCATTCCACGTAATTTTTACGAACACGTGTACACGTGCAAGAATAGGTGACACGTGTTTGATAAAATATACTGAAAAATATACTTGATGTTTGACATTACCTTCAAAGATATTTTGACAAGCAAGAAGGTTTCTTTTGCGCTAGTGGCGCTGGTTCGCGGACCATAACGAGTGACCAAACCGTATACGATAAATCGTCTTCTTTTCTGAATTCATCGGCATATTACTGGATAGAAATTAGTAAGAAGTAATAAACTTGTTATTTGTTTTGCCTGGGTTATATTTCAATGTACGTGAGACTGAGAAAATATTGAAATTTTGGGCTAAGTATTCTCGACGTGCGTGGCACGTCGTTCCAGCGCAAGAGGTTAACCCGTTTCGCGGACCATAACGAGTGACCCAGTCTTATATAATAATTCGTCGCTTTCTTTTTCTTTTGAACTCGTCCGTATGACGTCACTGGATAGAAACTATTAAGGAGTAATCAACTTATCATTTGCTTTGCCTGGGTTACTTAAATATAAATATATATTTAAATATAAATATAATAAAATATAATTTAATATATTTATATTTGTAATTTAATATAAATATATTAAATTACAAATATACTAATAAAATATAGAACATTCTAAATA
Organism: Frieseomelitta varia; assembly: GCF_011392965.1. Classification (NCBI taxonomy): domain Eukaryota; kingdom Metazoa; phylum Arthropoda; class Insecta; order Hymenoptera; family Apidae; genus Frieseomelitta; species Frieseomelitta varia. Next base: position 53,241 of record NW_025109946.1, on the reverse strand, counting down.
TATTAAGTTACAAATATACTTAATATTGAGTAAATGTTTCAAAAAGAGGTTAAACAATATCTCAGATTTTCAAAATTAATTAGATTTCTGATTCTCAAACTGATTATTCTTAAAACTGAAAAAATATTGCAATTTGGGACAAAAATTCTCGACGTGCGTGGCACGTCATTCCAGCGCAAGATGTTAAGGGTTTCTTTTGACAAGAAGAGGCCAACCAGGTTTTTTGACCGACCGCAGGTAAGTACTACCGGTTGTACAGCGACGAACATTGGCCCCTGATACACAGATACTATTAATACGAGTATTAATCGACACGTGTGCCAACTGCGCCATGAATCTTCAGCTTTTATTTTAGGCCGCTTTAATACGCACACTTTCTCCATAGCCAGGATGCCACGTTTCGCTTGAATCTCGTCTCGTTTCCATCTAAAGATGGACTTTTCATCCTAAAGTTAGACCGTCAACGGGATATTAAATATACGATAAACGGATGGAATAGATAGTGTGGAGAAGAAGATGACAAGTTTTTAATCGAGAGGCTTGCCGGGGGAAGAGGATATCTTGTAAGATGAGACAGCGAGCCGAGGGAATTACTTTTTAGGAGAAGTTTTAGCCGCAGATTTTTTGATATCAAGGAATGTTAGGATATTATGAAGAAACGATGGAAATATTCAAGCACTTGTCGTAAAAGAACTTTTAAACGTTCTACGTACAGAGCATTTTGAAATTTCATTAACATTACAGTGAAGATTAAGAACGCGACTGTCTAATTTGAGAAACCAATTTGATAATGTATGTTCGAGTTACAAGATACATTTATACTACATATTTTGTAATTTCTGTACATGCTTCTAGATTCGTCACAATCTTGATCACTGTAGTTATGCACGAAACATAAAACATTTTGAAATTTCGATTGTCAAATTTGAAAGTTTATTCCGAGTTGCTAGAAATTTATTAGAAAATTATGTTTGTATTATACATTTTCTGATTTCTCTCTTCGTACACTTTTAGATTGACTCGGTATAATTATGATATTACATTATAGTGAAAGTACAGGGACAGAAAAATTCTCGCAAACGTTTAGACACTTTCGCGAACAGCACGATGCGCATTTACCATAAACCGACAAACCTTTCTTTGTTTTTTCCAGAAAATTGCGCCACGTATTTCCGAATAATCATTAGGTTTTCTGAGAGAACGATCGACAACTCGGTAACGAATTCTCGCGGAATCGCGTGTCGATCTAGATTCCATTTCCCGTAATTGTAATTATCGTGTGTAGGTCGCGAGGCCACTTGAACAAAAAGGGAATTTCTTTCGTTTCAATTACGGCTCGGAGATGACAAGGCGATGCTTGCACACGGATCAATTGCTGAATAACGAAATTAATTATATATCATTATTGCGGCGTGCGAAATTCAATATACGCATGCAGATACGTAACATCGAATTTTAATTCTTTTTGTCGATCTTAATTAACTTGTTACCCAGAGTTACGTCATTTTTGAAATACTGTGTAATGTTTCCTGCGATTGAATCACGTGTCTTATGAAAATCTATACGTATCCAATTATCATACGGAACACACTGAATTGAATGAAATTTATTTTCATTGTAACATTACAAGCACGTTTAGTGCACTTTGAAGTGCCCACGATAATTATATAACGGGGAAATACGCCAGCTAAGTATAAATGAAATGAATAAATATATATTTGAAAATTTAATTTCTTTTTGAAAATAAATTTAATTTATAATATTTAAACTTATTTAATTTATGATATATAATCTTTAATATTTAAACTTAATTTAATTTAATCTATAATATTTATAATATATAATATTTAATATTTAAACTTAATTTAATTTAATTTATAATATTTATGATATATAACATTTAGCTGATTTAATTAATAAATAAATAACTTTGATTGATAATCAAAAGAATTATGCATCTCTGTACGTTCTTTTTCCTCTTTGAGTGCAAACGTACCTTAAATTCGCAGACCTTCGGTGATTGAGCGTGTATAGCGACAAACGGGGAAAATTATAGTCTGTCTGTAATCGATTACAGGCCGTGGGCCAAATTTTCCCAACGCGCTTTTCGTCGTGTCGCGTTGTTTTTCGATTCCGGTGCGATTTATCGCCGCGACGCCGAAACGAGACGTTATGAAAAGCCAGGGAGGATACACTCTCGCGAAACATCAATGAAAAACACACAAATTCATCGTGGCGAAATGGGCCGCTGTTTACGAAACCATGATTCTTCCGGTCCCGAGAGAGTTGTAAAAGCAGTTCGCAGAGCCCCTCTTCTCGTCGAGGCGCAGTTGCTTAGCAGTACGCGGCAGCGATTTTACTCGAGGAAACAGACGATGCTGAATCGCGATACTCTCACACTCGTGCGATACGAAAGTGAAAAATTGCCGCGAGATACTCTATCGGGGAACGCAAATTTCGATCGGGAGAATTATTAACAATCGCTTCGAAAAGCATCAATCTTCGTACGTCAAGATATCATATCAATTTAATTTCATTGTACCTCGTACGAAATTAAATCAAATTGAACTGACTCGATTGAAATTGAATCAATCTTGTATATATTATTTTATAAAATATTTATTTACAATTAGTTCGCACTTATAAATTGTAATAACAATGCATAAATGTAATTTAAGTATATCTTATCATGGATTGTCAAATTAAATAACAAATTTCCCGAGAAAGCTCGAAAAAGCCGTCGTATTACTTTATTTTAATGATTCAACGTATAATTATGAAAACTTTATTCTAAAATATAATAATATAATTACATAATAAAATAATAATAATATAATTAATATAATAGGTTATCTAATTCTAGTTATTTAATTTCAATGTAAGACAAATAGAAACTACCATAAGACAAGGGAACACTAGAAAAATGTTGACCAAGTGCTTTTGATCCCAAAATTCTGAACAATCTGCGCTCGCGAAATCCTTCGAAACGCTCCGATACTTTTCCTCTCCCCCTAAGTAGCTGTACTGTAGTAAAGATTACTAAATAAAAGGAAGAAAAGAAGGAGAAGAAATTATTAGGGGAATTCGCGCGAAGAGGAGGGAAACTGAAAGTTAACGAAACTCGAAGTCGGTTGAATGCCAGGTATCTCGGAGACTTGGCGTTACGCTCGAATTAATATCTCCACGGATGGCTTCCTTTCTCTGCGTGATCCTCGTTCCTCTCCGTTTGCCGCGGAAATGCGAGTTTAAAGAGTGCATTCGTCCCATCGAGTTGACTATAAATAGACGGGCAGACGTTTCGCCGATAACGTGCCATCTTCTTCGACGTCTCTCTCTCTCTCTCCTCGACGTTTGCCAAATTGTAATACGCTCGTCGCTCTGCGGATAAATCGCCGGGAAAATGTAATAAAATAGGAGCGAAAGAGGAGGGGAAGGGGGTGGAAATAACGCAAATTACACGGAGAGAAGAAGAGAAAATCTAGCTCGCTTCAACGTCTTTCTATCGATTATTTGGTTTCGCGTTCTGTTTGCTTTTCAATCGTCTTTGAAGGTGCAGAAGCTGGCATTCGGTGTATGTTTAATGATCAGAGGTGACTGAAATTGGTAGTAATTTTTCCTCGTCCTTTGCAGAAGAACAATTTTAAATCGTACACATTGAAATTTAATACATTTCGTTACAATTTATTTGTTTATTTGTAATTTATACATATAATTCTTCTCATCTTCAGCACAGACAGACTGTTGATTCTATGATCGTTGTTCTTCTCAAACTGTTCCTTTATTGTTTTATTTGACATTGAGCCGTTGAATGGCAAATAACGCGGGAGTTGGAAAAATCGTGTGATCCTCTGGAATTATGGATTTTTCTTTCACGCAATTAGGTTAATCGTAATTCCTCAAATGAAGTGTGTCATTCCTGATTGATAACGAGATCTCACGTCCCAATAATAAATCGACGGCGCCAGAAAAATGATATTACAGTAACCCAGCGACCTCCCTCGGGACTCGTTGTTCCATTAGTCTCGTAAATCTCCCAATGGAATGTAATAAAATAATAAATTGCCGAATCGATTTTACACACGTACGTACACCCATCATGTGCAACACTATTATTTTTTTAACATGTACCGGACAACGCGATGCAATATAAACTTAAGAAAAGAATTTAACCTCTTGCGCTGGAATGATGTGCCAGGCACGTCGAGAATTTTTTGCCCCAGATTGCAACATTTTCTCAGTTTTAAGAATATTTTAAATGTAAGCCAGGCAAAACAAATGACCAGTTGATTAATAGTTTCTATCCAGTGACATCATACGGACGAGTTCAAAGGAAAAAGAATGCGACGATCGGGTCACTCGTTATGGTCCGCGAACGCGTTAATCTCTTGCGCACGTCGAGAATATTTTGTTCCAATATTGTAATATTTCCTCAGTTTCAAGTATATTTAAGTCAAGCAAAATAGGCAAAACGAATAATAAATTTATCAACTTCTCAATAATTTTTATCCGGTGATATCGTACCGACGAGTTCAAAAAGAAAGCGACGAATTATTGTATACGGTTCGGTCACTCGTTGTGGTCCGCAATCAGTTGCTAGCGCAAGCGGTTAAGGATACCTATAATACCTATAATAATGTCGTTTTCTGACACTGTAGTAAAATTTTATTTTATTTAAAAGTTAATACAGCTTTAATCTGCAATATAATTTAACAATAAACACACTAAATGTCAATGTATTTAACTAGAATATAGATTTATATTAGGCATAACATTGGTTATTTTATAACATATTATAATAAGTAAAATTATATATTTGAGTAAAACAAAATAGGCAAAGTAAAGTAATAAATTTATTACTTCTCAATAATTTCTATCCAGTGACATCGTACCGACGAATTTTCAAACAGAAAGCGACGAATTATTGTCTACGGTTCGGTCACTCGTTATGGTCCGCGGAATCAGTTGCCAGCGCAAGTCGGGTTAAACGTCTCTGTTCTCCAGAAAAGAAAAAAAAAAAAAAAAAAAAAAAAAGAAGGAGGGAGTAAGGGGAAATTGAAACGTGTCGAGCCCAATGACAGATTCGACGATTCCCACGTCTCTTTATGGCACTGGAGCATCGTGAATGGAGGGCGACGAATTTCCTTCGGATCTGCGATCTTGACCGCGAGTGAAAACCTCACCCGGGCCACCTCTTCCTAATTCCGATTTTTCTTCGAATCGCGGCCTCTCTCTCTCTCTCTCTGGCCGCGAGAGGCCGCGATTCTTCGCTCGGGAATGACCCCCGGGGGCTGTCGATACTGGTTCCGGTGTGTCCGATAAGGGTAACGAAGAGACCCGTACTTTTGTCGTGCGAGTCGAACGCTACTTTCTCGCTCTTGCCTCTCTCCGGCTTCCCTTCACCGTTCGCTCGGCCTATTCTTTCTTCTCTGCCTATTTCCTTTTCCTCCGTCTATACCTGCCCCTTCCCCCGCGACGTTCGCCGCCAACTATCACCCTCTCCTCCTCTCTTGGCTCTCTTTTTCTCTTGTCCCCGTTCCTCCGGCCCCTGCCGTCTCTATGCCTCCTCGAATCGATACGGCATCAAGCCTCGAAACAGGGCTGTGGAGAGCCGATGGTACGACAGGGTTTTGGTAACGATCTCGTCGTCTGATATACCTGCCAGGATATCCCTCGAATCGACATCGGGGCTCGGTTTTCGCGCCTCTCCACTCTTTTCAACCCGACGTCTCCCTTCTTTCCTGTCTTCCTTTGTTCGTATATTCCCCTCTCTCTCCCTTCATTCCTTTCTCTTCCTCATTTTCCAGAGATTTTTCAATTGTTAAAGCTTCCTGCTCTTCCGAATTTCCAGCCAATGTAATTTTTAACACGCAGACGTATATCTTGTGTTTCTTGTATCTCTGCGCGTGTTGTTCAAGTGCATGATGTTCTTATCGTCAAAGGTTCGTGTCCTTCCCCTCGATCAAGGTGGAACTTTATGCGCCACACACATGCGCGTGAAACGCACTGACTGAGCGAGAAGAACGTTTGAAAATCGCGTGCCTCGTTAGGTTAACAGAGTCCTTGCCGTACTGGAAATCATCCGCCTGCAACATTCACAGATTCCCCGAATTAAAAGACTGATGACTGTACTAAACTATTGTACTACAACATTATGTCACGTGATAATTATATCGAACCAGATTAAATAGTCAAGAAGTTACATTTCTCCGCATGTTTATCTCGAAACTTTCAATTATTTGTATTATGTAAATTTCTCATAGCAAATGAATGACACGAGTGATCTCTTTCTAAAAATTCCCCCAGAAAAAAATCATGTCCTCGCGCGATGAAGCTGAGAGATTGATCAAACGTGTAGCTGACCAGGCTTCTGAGAAACTCAGAATGCACAAAGCAACGTAATATAGAAAAAGATTATACTAAATACTTGTGTAATACAATATAATACAGAAAGTTGTATTAAAGACCTATAGACTTATACAGATATATTAATAATATACATATACAACTTATATACATATATTAATAATATAGCTCAAGCTCATTAATTCCTTAATACACGTTTCACGTGTATTTTCATAATTTAGATCTCTAACTTCTCTCTCTCTCTCTCTCTCTCTCGATCCTCACGCGATTCTATTTCAGACACACCGCACATTCATCGTCCAGAATTCGCAAGGTCTTCGATATTAATATACACGAAAGGAAGGAAAGTTTTGCAAAGGTTCCGATCGATTTCCAACGTGTCGAATCTCTATGTTCGTACGTGTACGTGTTTCAGTTTCTTCGTGCTGAAGTTTCTTATTTAGCAGGCGAAATGTCGACTTGGTGATAGGGGGAGGTGAGAGACAGGGTGGTTGTGTGGTAGGGCGTGGTGGATGCAAACAGCGAATGGTAAACAGTAAATCGCGAAATGGCGGCAGGGGATAGAAATCGTTCTCGCGCACGCATTCTCGTCACGATGTGCACCGGCTGGCACGGCGCGCCAGACACAAGCCGTACTTTACTACTTACAGCCCTACCACCGTCGCTCCATTCGCTCCCTACGACCCCTTCCACGACCCCCTCCATACCCGACGCATACTTAACTTATTTATGCCCGGAATGCCGGGAAAATCAAGATTTCCTTCGTTTCCTTCTTTCGAAGTCGTCCGATCGATCGGGTGTGAATTATTATTACGTTGCGAACACACCCGTTAATGAAACGTTTGTCAAAGCGACGAACGAGACCGAGTGTAATCCGATTGCAATTGGCGATTTCTTTTCCCGACGTCAGTTAACTCTAAATATTTAATCGCAAAATTTTTTAAAATCTTTCGTCCCTGATTTTCCTTCCATTGAATTAGCGCGCATCTCTCTGGTTCGTGCAATTTTAGACAACCGACGTCAATTAATTAGTTCGTCAATTTCGGTGCGCTCTTATTATTTACTATCTGGTCCGGTTTATTATTTTTCATGTCTCTCCTCGGTCAATTTGTCAATTTCATTGTTTTCTGTGCCACTAATTAAAATATTTCCAATTCGTTTTACACGAAATGGCAAACGCGCAGCGTTTCCACGTCCCTGGGAGGAAACAATATAAACGTTACCGTGGCAAACGTTCCGATGGACAAATTCAATACCAAATGAAACATTCAATTTCGTTTGTGGAACGTCAATTTTCCAAAAAATTAATCGAAAAAATTTGAAATTTCGCTAAGTTTGCAAACAGTGTATTGTGTGTGGTGCAGTGTATGGTTTCCAATGTTTATTTACATTTTTTTGGTATAAACACACTTTGTTTCCAAAATTTTTCGAAAATTTCGAGTCGGAATTTCGAAAACTTTGAAATTTCTCTTTGTTTGCAAACATTGGTCTGTTTGTTGTGGTTTTCAATGCTTATTTACATTTTTTTGATTGTTTGTTTTGATTTCCAATGTTTATTTACATTTGTTTGATGTCAACACACTTTGTTTTCAAAAATTTTCGAAAATTTCGAGTCGGAATTTCGAAAACTTTGAAATTTCTCCTTGTTTGCAAACACTGGTCTGTTTATTTTGGTTTCCAATGTTTAATTACATTTTTTTGATTGTTTGTTTTGATTTACAATGTTTATTTACATTTTTTTGATGTCAACACACTTTCTTCTCAAAAATTTTCGAAAATTTTCAGTCGGGATCTCGAAAGCATTGAAATTTTACTTTGTTTGCAAACACTGATATGTTTATTTTGGTTTCCAATGTTTATTTACATTTTTTTGATGTCAACACACTCTGTTTTCAAAAATTTCCGAAAATTTCG
>NW_025109946.1:29147-42588 GCF_011392965.1 Frieseomelitta varia | reverse complement strand
ATGTCAACACACTTTGTTTTCAAAAATTTTCGAAAATTTGGAGTCGGAATTTCGAAAACTCTGAAATTTCGCTTTGTTTTGAAAGACTGGTCTGTTTGTTTTGGTTTCCAATGTTTATTTACATTTTTTTGTTGTAAACACACTTTGTTTTTAAAAATTTTTGAGAATTTCGATTCGGAATTTAGAGAACTTTGAAATTTCGTTTTGTTTGCAAACATTGGTCTGTTTGTTTTGGTTTTCAATGTTTATTTACATTTTTTTGATTGTTTGTTTTGATTTGCAATGTTTATTTACATTTTTTTATTTAAATACACTTTATTTTCAAGAATTTTCGAAAATTTCTAGTCGGAATTTCGAAAACTTTGAAATTCCGCTTTGTTTGCAAACATTGGATTTAGTTTGGTTTCCAATATTTATTTAAACGAAGTAATATTTTCGTTTGACAACTTTTATTTGAACGAAAAATTATTTTGTCTTGTATTTAAAATCTGACGAATTTTATTTGATTTTTCATTCTACATTGTCGTTTTCTCGATTTCTTAATTATAATAACACTGTTTTTAATTTGTTCATTTAATGATAAATTCCACGCGCGAATGCAGGTTGTAATTGCATACTTTAATACATTTCGGGTCCGGTAATATATCTTTACCTTATTAAATTATACATATTCGCAAGTTAGACTAAATTGACCGTGTTATATAGGGATTCGGATCTATCTGGATCGCGCTGGTGGCTTGAGACTTCTCGAAGAATTATACGCTTCGTTGGCCGTTTCGTTTTGTACTTATAATTAGGAGGCAAGTCCCGGGGGATAATTTAGCGAGTTGGCCGGGCTCTTTTTTGTTTCTTTAATTGTCTTCGTTTGAAGCGACATTGTGCGACGCAATTTAGAAGCAAACCGAGTGCGCTTCTTTTCGCTTCTGTCTCGCCGAAATGCTACATAGCCTTAATCCCCTACAGTCGAGAACAATGTTCGTGCTCGAGTTACCGGAGAACAAAATACCAGGGACGAACGATAAGATTTTCAACTTTTTGCGGCAATTACGGGACGGTTGCCGTTCGACTTGCAGTTTTATGGAATTTTTATCGATGCTATATTAGAAAACGAGACGTCACAAATAATATAGTAATGTACAATGTACTCGTAAAAGTATCTGAATATATTTAACAGAAAATTTTGTGTGATATTATACACACACACACACACACACAAGTTACATAAAGTATGATTATGACTGACAAAATTTGAGATCAATTCGAAAATTGTACATATGTGGCAGCTACAAGTTGTGTTTATTGTTTCGAAATTGCATGTGGTAAATAAGAAATTACGGTTTAACGCATGGTGAATGAAACATGGTGGTTTGTTCAGCGAAAAATGAAAGATAATCTGTTATCTCTGCGCTATAGATGTATATAAATGTCTCGTAGTGAATTTTCAAATTTGTTTCAAACTCTGCCAGCATTATCGTGATAACCGAGTCTCGTTACAGTGGAACTTCAAAATATTTCATTTCAACAATTACCACGCAAATGAAACAACACCGAGATAACAATAATAACAATAATAATGATGTTGATGATAATAATAACAACCTGTAGCAATAAAATAATGAATAAAATGAAATATTCTGTTCAGGTAACAGAACAAGTTTGATTAAGATATTAAAGGAGTATCTTCGCAACTGGAAAATCCTGCGTTTCGAGTTGTGTTCCATTACGATTGTACGATATCCACAGTTGATCGTTGATCCGTTTTAGCCTTATCCTTTCTATACGGCAGTAAATGATAACGGTTCCCGCATTACACGGGAATCTCAGTTTTTACCTGAAGCGCAATTACGGGAAGTTGCCGCGATTGTTATTGTTATCGCAGCCGATTTCAGGAACAAACCCCGGCAGACTTAAGTTCACGGAAAATTGAACCTTTCTTTTTTCTTTTTAGAATTAAGAGATAAGATAGCCTCAACGAGATTCTGAAGTGGAGGATGCACTGATACAATTGTGTCTATGATCGTGAAAATATGCGTAATATCTACGAAGTGATCTTCGTACTTTTGTAGGTTCTTGAAGCCATGTGTTATTTATGTAATATGTTTCTCCAATTATAAATAGACGAAAACTTCTGAAGTTCAAGGTATCAAAAGTTCTAAAATGCTGATTTGTGACTCGTGTTGCACCGAATGTGAATAGGATTTAGAAATTTTTATGGTGAATCTTCGTGCGCTTGTAAGTGGGAAATTCGAAAGATGCGAAAATATACGAAACATTCAAAATGTAATACACGTTATGCAATTCGATAATATCTATTAATTGTTAATTTGGGAATTGACTGAAATAATCTAACTGATTGAAATATTTTAAAGCTTTCTGTTCGACGTATGCATGTAAATTTGTTCTTGCATCTGTTTTTCTATCTCTATGCCAGTCAAAATTGGATTGGTAAAGTTTATTTAAGAATAATCAGATTTCCAATAAAAATATGTACGTTTGTTTCATTGATTCGGAGAAAGCAAGAGTCTAAATAAAAGTCATGCGTGTGTTAGTCGCGCGAACGAAATTATTATTATTTTAAATAGAGATACGTTCGATCGTTCAAATCGAATTATGATTAAAATATTAAAACAAAATGAAAATTTATTACTACATCGTAAAATTTATACATAATGATAACTCTAGATGAATAATGACTGTGACAACTGTCGTTTCAGATAATACAAAACATAATAGACAGAATCGCCCATGTAGCATTAACACAATCACAATTTCTTTCAATATTTCCGAGAGAATTATGTCATAATATTTTCATCACAGAATCGTAAAAAAAAGGACTACGCGTAGCAATGAGAGTAGCTAAATAAATACGCCCTATGGTGTCGTCCAGTATTAAAACCACAAAATCACACATAAAACTGATTGAACCTTAAAAACTTCACTGCCTCTCCACGCATGATGCGCGATATTTCTTTCTCAACGAGATAGAAAACGAGAAAATATAATACATTCTATAGTTCGTCACGATGAAACATGCACGAGACGGAACACGATATCCTCCGACTACGGGGCGCTGCAGTCGCGTGGGGGTTTTACGTAGAACGGTGTAATCCCGCGTCGTGTTTCTCAGATGAGTAACACGTCTCGCGCGTAAACCTGGTTCTCATACTTACGTTAGAAAATCGTGTTACCGAGGCGTACGTAACCACCCTTTCTCCCTCTTTCTCCCTGTGGAACAACCGGAAGCTTTTCGTATTATACTTTCGGCCACAGGGACGAAAGCAACGTTCCTAACGATCGTCCTTTCTCTCTCTCTCTCTCTCTCTTATCTCACCTTCTTATTTCTCTCCTCCTCCCCCGCTTGGACAGATTCTCGTTCCTCGCTTCTGTGCCGGTCGATGTTTCGGCCTCGCCGAGGGACGAGGTGGAAACGACGTGGCCGGAGTTGGCCAGTTTACGCGCAGTAAGCTACGAAATTTATGGCAACGAGAAATTTATTGATTCAATTTCCGCGATATTTAATCGGGTCGTGTCCGAGCTCGCTTAGAATTCGCGCAACGCTCGCCGGTTAATCGTTCGTAGCTGTTCGACCTGTCGGAGGAGAGAAGCCAGCAACTTCTCCTCCACCGCCGATACCTTAGCTCTTGTGGTACGTATTTATCTGCCATTTACTGTCGAACGTTCGATTTTTCTGGTTTTGGCATTTTTTTTTTTTTTTTTCGTTGTATTTCGTGATTGAACGAACGCAGATTGAAAAAAAAAAAGGAGAAAAAAGGGAGAAAGAACAACGGGTTAGGTTTGACCTAAATCCGAAGTAAAAATTACAAAACACGCGACACATCTTGTAATTTCTGCACAGCCATATACTTTTGGATTTGTTTCGAACTTGACCAATGCAATCATAATTATAGTCGAGTTTCATTACATCGTTAATGACACACAAATGATATATTCGTAAAAAGTTTCTGTGAATAAATAATTTAAATATTTTTGTGAATAACTGTATTTATTACTCATCAAACTATATATTACAGACTGAATATCGGGGTTTATTAAAGTAATGGACTTCTAATCTCTTTAGGCATTAAATATCTTTACAATTTCTCCCCCTTTCTTTTTCTATAAATTTATTTCAACCTTGACAAATATAATTACTCATGTGTATATTAAAAAATTCTTAAAATATATATGATTATATACAACGTGTTCACAAAATACAAACACATGATATATTCACTAGACGCAAACTATAAAACGTATCGTGTGATTAATTCGCATGCACGCAGCACGCTCCTCTTTCACGGCAATTTCCATTTTTTTTTTCTTTTTTTTTTCTTTGACTCGGACCTTTCGACAAACTTTATTAAACGTGTGTATGAAACGCTGTTACGGCCGGAATACGACAACGTTTTACGCACGACGTGGCGATTAGTATCGAGCACACGAGTGTGAGAAAGAGAGAGGTGTTCCACGCGAAGGCGATGGGAATATAATGAAGAAATAAAGAGCAGCGTTAATTGCCCGGAGCGGCGAAGCATCCTCGCGATCACGGCGCTTACGGTGCCGACGATTTTAAAATTATAATATTCACGGTTTGCTTGGCACGTGCCTTGTAGCGAGCGGCTACGCGACTATCGATTACTATCACGTAGGAATATTGTCGGAGTTGATTAGCGGGATTGAATAATTTATTCGTCGCGGCATCCGATTAGGCTCGACGCGACGGGTGATATGTACGTGCGTCACGACTTGAATTTCTGCTGGATTCTCGGTTCCTCGACCCTTCGCGATTCTCCGCGTTTAGCTGGAGATCTCGCACGTAGTAACATCGTTTGATTAAAATCATTTGGTGATGATTTTGTGTAATTGCATTGAACGTAATTACGTTTGGTTATATTTAGCTGGTTCGTAGCTTGAAAAATAAATCTCAAATTTTGACGGGGTTTTTCACGTATTTTCAAACGTACATTATATCTTGCTAATGTTTTAAGATATGTGTATAATAGGAATTTCAAATTTTAATGGAGACTTTTACGATTTTACGCCTTTTCAACATAATACATCATATCTTTGTATGTTTCTAATATTTTAAGAGTATATTGTATGCACACAAAACATTTATCTATTTGTCAACTTTGAAACAAATTTACAGTCAAAGTGACAATAAAATACGAGAATTCTGTATAAAATTTCAAGAATAATGCTGCATTTGGTCCAGCAAGGAGGTGTTATATAAGAGCCAGTGTAAAATATACAAAATAGTTTTCAGAAATGCAACGATAGACAATATTGAACTATGATAATCACAACTGCGAATATTAATATTGAACAAGCTTTTCACATTCTCGTAGAAAAGTATGGTCGCCAGTTCATCATTAGCAACAAATCAGATAATCCATTTTAAAGTGCATTTACATAATCAACACGATTTAACCGTCCACTGGCAGTCGTGTTTTCCAATTTTTCCTAAAATCTGACATACTTGTCGAAGTAGTCTCTGCTTTGATATACAATCAGTCCTCGAGACATTTGGCAAGAATAAAAATTCACCCCTCGAAGAATAAACAACCAATAACCCGCGGAGGGTTAAATTTCATTGTCAAATGTAAAATATAGTACAAAAATCGAATATCCTTCCACGCAACAATAAAAAGAACTTCACGAAGCCCGAATCCGTGAAACGAATCGGTTCGAAACGAACGGTTCGTGCGAGACAAAACGCAGGAAGCGCTCACGGACTTCCTCGTCCGGTAACACGAAACTCGTCCACAAGGGAGGAAGAGAAGACAGTCGTAGGGTGAAGGCAGTCGTAGTGCTTCTGTCGTAGCGCGCCCGGTTTGAAACTTATCCTCACGCCTCGTTTCGTTTCCCCGTGACTTCGACCGAGACATCGGCGGACGGCGCGATTTTATTACGTAAATTGAATTTGCACGACGATGCCTAGGCAGCGCTGGCGAGCCTCCTCCTCCTCCTCCTCCTCCTCCTCCTCCGGGGAGATAACGCCGCGGATCGCAGCTAACGAAGTACGCTGTAATTGATTCTATCGAGGTACCTGGATACCCGGAGGACGTTAAAAGCTCCGGAATCGCCGATACACTCGTTGCCGACAATTCTCCTCGGGAATGTTCTGATTTCTATTTCTCCGAGTCGCGTCCAAGCCATCCATCCAGTTGCCTGACGATCGACTTTTGACGAAAATCGTGACAGATCAAACCTCCCGCCTGTCTTGTAACGTGAGCTGATCGATGGAAACCGTACCGATCAACTTTGTTTTCTATAGGCGGTTGTTAATTTTAAATAAATAAATTTATTCGTCTGTAGGGCTCGCTGGATTTCTAGACCTTCTTGCAATTGTTCATCGTTTTCAGTTACTTACGGACGATCTGACGGGTTACATTCTATCAAAAAAATATGTACACATACTACGTTGCATTTTATATAATAATAGAATAGAATAATAGTATATAGTTAGTATATATATATAATAACATATAAATAATAAATATATATAATAATATATAAATATAGATATATAATTCTGTATAATGATATATACGGATAATACTTTGAATTTATTCCAAACTGATAGAAATATTCTTACAACGACGTAAACAATAAAAAAGCAAAAATATTAAGATGAAGAAATACTCTTATCCTTAATGTACCGTGCTCGAACTCGGTCGGTAATGTCGGTGATGTCCCAACACGAAAAGGGGGTTCTCCGCTCGTGTTTTTTCCTTAGACAGCAGATCCACCTTCTATAAACGCGTTACTCTTACGAATCCGAACGAGCCTTTAAAAGAGAGCTGCTCGGGAGTTTCAACGTACATTAATCATCGCTAATACCCGCCGGATGAAACAAGTTGTCGGAGAAGTTGTTGCAAGTGTCGCTGCATAGAACGTCCAGGCGCGAAACGATTCTTTAAGTAATTACACGGGCCGGAAGTAGGCGAGTTTCGCCGTTTTGCTCGCTGCACGGGAACGCAGTGCAGTGTGTGTCTACTCCGCGAGATTAAAGTCGCGGCGGCGGCTGCGTACTCGCGCCATTTAGATATTGCCGGCGTCAGGAAACGCGTGTCCGTGTTATTCGAATCATATATCGATATTCGTAATGTTCACCGTGCCTGATACTCGGTGCTACGCGAATCGAATGAAGAGCACCGGCACAATGCGGACAATACTCTCCTCGTTCCCATCTTCATTCACCAACTTTTCCAAATAACCTAGATGTACCGTACACTTTTAAACGAGAAGGATGAACTTGCACGCCGTTCGATATATATACGCGGCGTCTCCCGCGATATATACGCGGTGGCTCGATATAAAAATACTAGGATACGGGAGAGACAGGTGCGAATTATACGTGATCGAATGCCAGTCAGCCACTCTGCAACTATGTCGTTGAATTAGCGTGCCAAATGCATCTTCGATCAGCGAGTTCGAGACTGTGTCCACATAATTCACACGTGTCTTCTTTATATTTCTTTCATCTTCTCCCTCGTATCTCTGACACTGTTATTACGTATCTTCAAATGCGACATTGAGTCAGCGAGTACTTTTACTTTTGTCTTTAAATATATCATTGTATCAAATCAAATATGTTATTTTCGTAAAAAAAAAAAATATATATATATATATATATATATATATATATATATCTTCTTGTGCATTCTCGTGTCTCTTCTTAATTCCATATATCATCAAAGGTGAGTCGAATACGTCTTCAAACGCGTCGTTTGAATCAGCGAGTTGAAGAGGAGTTCGCTACTGAAATAGCACCGCCTGGCCCGTAAGATTCTCTCTCTGGCTGTCATTTTCTTCTGCGCGAGAGAGCGAGTCTTCTGTTCCGTTGATGCAACGTGCACAGCCGTCAAATAACGCCGGCACATTTACCTTGGGTCGAGGCACGCACGTCCAGAATCTGGCCAGCGATTTGGAGGCCGGCCAGCTAGTCTCGATCCTGACCTGCCCTCTTGACATTCCACCGTACGGCTCTCGAGCAAAGAGAATTGCCCCGGCCCGACTATACCAACTGTACAGCACCAGGGATTAGGCCGAGAAGCCTGATCCTTGGGAAAAATGCGACTGCAATTACAAATTAGGCTATGCTCGTTGCTCCTCCTTATGAGAGGATCCCAAGAAAATCAGGGGAAGGTGATACGAATGTGAAACGACTGGAAAAAAACGTGAAGTCGAATCAATTTGGACGGTGACCAAATCTTGGTGTAAAGAAGTATATAATTATACAATTTATACAATTATACACTTTGCACAATTCGACAAAAGCGTTGCAGTTAATCTGACTCGTTCGATAGCTTTCATAGAATCCAATTGACTACCTTTGTACTTTCGAGTGTCATGTATAGTCTACAGTGCGGGTAGCCTAAATTACGGATAGCCGAAAGATTTCGAATCGAGTTGGAAAAAATTCAAGGGGGATAGGATTAGAGTTAGGCATTATTCGAATAAAATTTTACTCGTATAACATTTCGAATAAATTCTTCTTCAAAATATTTACTGAAACAATGTAAAGAAAAAGAGTCGGGAATACTTTTTTTTTCAATTTTGGTTTATTTAATAAATTTGCGTTGCTTTTAATATTCCAGTAAAGCGGAATCTACTTCAACCGACCTAACGTGGATATTCTTGTACTACAACATTTTACAGATAATAGAAATTGATTACACATCTCTGAACGCATATACCATAATTAAAACTATATTTTTGAAATATAACACTCCTTCGCCATCTTCTGCTCCAGTAAAACGTTTGCTTTCATTTGCAACGACAACAAACTCGCCTAAAGCAAACAGATTAACTAACAAAATGTTCGAACAAAGAATTGTACTAAAGGCAAATTTATTAAATAAATCAAAATTGTGAAGAAAGGACTCCTGACTCTTTTTCTTTACATAATTTCAGTAAATATCTCGAATGAAATGTTATTCGAAGAATTTATTCGAAATATTATACGAATAAAATTTTATTCGAAGAATTTATTCGAAATGTTATTCGAATAATGCTCAATTCGAATAATTGTGTGTTCGAATAAGCTGTGTTCGAATAAAATTGTTAAATATCGAATAATTTATTCGAAATTTTATTCGAAATGTTATTCGAATAATGTCCATCTCTATCCCTCTTGAACTTTTTCCAACTCGATCCGAAATCGTCAGGCTACCCGAAATCTTCGGGCTACCTGAAATTTTCGGGCTACCCGTCCGAGATCACCTGACTTTGTGTAAGCCCGAAATTTCGAGTACCCGCACACTCCTAGTCCTCAGATAGCTTCTAAGAATCTCGCAGTTCCTAGAAAGTCGAAGAGTCCTCTGTAACTGTTTTATAAGTCTTCAGTGTGAATTTTATTCTACTATCGACTTACTTTCTTTACATTAGATATTAATACGCGAATACGAAATAATAAATGGAAGTTATTATATCGCAGGTATGTTAGTCGAATGTATCGTATCTGTGTCGAGCCAGTTGTTGCTCGTAAAAATCATTCAAACACTCGAAATCTTTGAAGAATTTTATACTACGCTACTAGTTCACAGATTTTAGATCATAAAATGTGTGTAAAAAAAATTATGAAAGATTAGGACAAGATCTTCGCTCAAAAGTCCGTAAATAAAGTACAGTTTTCTCCGTTTTTCGCAATTCGACTCGAGAGTTTCATCAGAATTTTGGAAACAGTGGATTTTTTTTAAATCTTTATGAGCATAGTAAAAGAAACGTATGTATATTGCAACTTCACTTGGATATTTTTGCATTTTGTATCGGCAGCTTGCCAATCGGAAGCATTAGAAACCAGGTCGAATTGATTTGATTTTCACCGCAGTTCATATCAGGAAAAATGATTCGCTCGACGAATCTTGAGCCAATCGTTCGCACGATTATTTTCTCCGAACACGCGTCACGATAGACTGAGTTTTCCAAAAACCGTGTATTACCACGAAACACGACGGAGGCACGGCGTTTTCGCAAGAAACGATCGAGAATATTAACATCTGGGCGTTCTCGGACACGTGCGCGTTGACACAAAGAGACGTGGGCTTGACGTGAGGAAATCAACGCCAGACAAGCACACAACATCGCGAGCCAACGCCACGATTTATGCAATCGAATGATGCACGCGTTTCACTACGTGCGAAACCAGGCAGAACTATTTGGCAGAAATTACCGCACAGTCGAGTGAAAAATTGGAACGAACAACAGGCTGTCGTCTTGTTCATCTATTCGTTTCGAGTGTACAAGTTTCGTTCAAAACTCGATATTACGCGAAAAGTATAAAAAAAAAAAAAAAAAAAAAAGGGAAAAAAAAAAAAAAAAAAAGCACGTATGTACGTTGGAATTTTTTTGATGAAAGAGAAATTGGAGCACAACGGCGTACGAGTTACTTAACCATTGTGAAGAATAGCAGAACAAAATAGCACGTACATTGTCGATTGAATAATCGTTATGTAAAAATAGGATCTTTCGAAGAATGAATTTACTGGTAGATGGTTATACCGACTGCATGATATAAAAGGCAAATTTCGTTAGAAAGTCGTTCCTTTCTTAAGCTGCAACGATCAGATTCGCTTGATTCACTCGACGATTGGATCGGCCAAGTGTCGAACACACGGTTGCTAATACGATCGAGTGGCGAGCTTCGTAGGGAGAAAGGAAACGCGCGGCACATACGAACGAGCGGTCGAAAGGCGAAGTGTGTCATCAATTAGAATCCTTAATCCTTTCCGTCTCCGGCGAATGTAATTCGTTGCACGAACACGAGCACCCTCGGCGAATGAAGTGGTCCTCGTAAAAGGGCTCGAAAACCAAGAGAAACACAGTCCTCTCCGCGTGCAGGCGACTGACTCGCAACTTCGTTCGCATACTCCCGCTTACCAGCGAGTATGGGCTTTATCTTTCTTCCAAATGCATTCCAAAATCCGCACGCTGTGTCGTTCCCACAGTCTGATATCGTCGTGCAAATGGCCCGTTTACTTTTCTTATTACTTATCCTGGAGTTTCCGCTTTCCGGGCGAATGCAATTATTAATATTATTGTAATTTTGTGTGAATGTAATTTTTTATTAATACTACCGAGACATCAATATTAATTCGTGAGAATAATTAGTGAGCTCTTTTTCGTTTTCTACAGTCATCAGAAACATATGGTAAAAATATGGGAACACACGGCGATTCAAAGCGCAAACGACGAAAGTAACATTTCCAGTTGTCCATCGAGTTCTTGAATGGCCAACCGAATCGCCCGTCGAGCACCTGTTGGTTTTGTCGAAAAAGTCAGTAAAGGCGAGGCTGCAAATGCAAACCGACTAAATCGAGATCACGTGTAGCTGCTTGCAAAATTTCCTTCAAATCCGTGTGAAATTAATTCTTAATTAAACCACCCTCGCACGAAGATGAAAGTCGAGGTTAATGAATTCGTACGATCTCAAATATCTCAAAAATAATTTAAAGTTCTTTGTGCGTCTGTACGCGATTTTCGTACACGTTTACGTATACCGAAGTGGCGATCGTCGTCTGTTCGTCTCGTTACGTCCGGATCCACCGAACAAGCACGCCACGTTGTTCCCTACCTGATCGATCCCGCCGGCGTGCTGCGAATAGTTGGAAGTACCCCGGCAAAACTTCGAAACCGCCGTAGGAAATCGAGCGACCGACGGCTCGGTCGGGCGCAAGTCGCGAGGCATTTGGTGAGCACCACTGCAAAGACCGGACTCCCGGCCACCGTCGAACACAGCACCGCACCGTCGTCGGTCGAGGCGTGGAGTTTCTCACAGAGCGAAGGGCCAGGAGGAATCGCCGCGACTCCTCCGTGTGCGTGCGCCTGTTTCGTAGTACGCGCCACGGCCGCGTTCGCATAGGGGTGCGCTCGCTTCTCCCTCCAGGTGTCCCAACCTAACCTACCCCTACTTCACGGTGTATCCCTTGATTCGGCCAATCCCTCCCTCTCCCACCTCCTCCCTCCTCGCCGATTCCTCCTCTTCCTCCTCCTCCTCCTGCTGCTGCTGCTACTCCTCTTCCCCTTTTCCCGTGATTCTCGTCGTCGGTCCGTGCGGTCGGTTCTCCGTGCTAGTGATCCCTTCGCCTATCCCCTCCTCGCCTTCCTCGCTTCCCCTCTCCCCCCCTTCCCGCCGTCGGGTCGGAGGAGGCGAGCGCACAGCTGCCACAGTGTGAAGTGCGAGGGACTGGAGAGACGCGCTGAGCGACGCCGTAATCGTCTAGCCGGTCGTTTGGACTAACCTACAAAACTGTGTTCGTGGAAAGAAGAGAACTGGGGGGATCGAGAGAGAGAGAGAGAGAGAGAGAGTGAGTGAGAGAGAAAGAGGGAGGGAGGGAGACAGAGAGTGGACGGCGTGCGTTTCTCGTGTTTTCCGGCGGCTCGCGGCGACTCGCGGTCCTATCAATCCGTGGGTGCTGTTACCGCGTCGAAAGCCGGTCCTCGACATCGCCGCCCGTCGTCCCTGTCAACGCGGCCTCGTCGTTTCGCCTTTCTTTCGGTTGCTTCGTGCCAGCCGGAGGAGCAGCACACACAGCCAGCAACAGCCTGTTCGAACAGAGCCGGCGTTTAACACAAAGAAGGAGAGAGACCCTTTGTCTCAAACGCTCGGGAGAACGGAGTTGGTATTATCGGTGTGTGAGCGTGTATTGTCGCTCTCGGTGATTATTAGCCGGTTTCTAGTTGTGTTTTGCCGGTGCACGGTGGATTATAGAGAAGGTGCGGAGACCCGGTCGTTGCACACGATCGCGCGTCGTCGTGGCCCACTGTTGTGGTCCACCATCGTTGTCGTCGTCGTCGTTGTTTGGTTATATTTGTATCGTCACGACCTTGAACTTGTGTGCCTCTATACGTCGTGTCGAGTGGCCTGTAGTGTGGTTCGTTTAACCTGTGACGACGTGGTGTGCGAGACGAAGATAGGAGAGAAGGAGCCTCGAGAGAAGACGTGTCTACCTGGTTGAGAACCGAATCCGAATCGGCGAGGATCCTGGAAGCGACCGTGTCTAACGATGTTTCCCTACACGACGTTTCCGGCAGTGGGGTAAGCAAAACACGACTAAAAAACGTCCTTTATATATACGTTTCTGTTCCTCGCGGTTCAAGTCGTTCGACGGCGATCCCCTGTCCGTTTTCTTGCCTCTACGTTACGCATACGTGGTGTGTGTGTGTGTGTGTGTGTGTGTATATATATATATATATATANTATATATATATATATATATATATATATATATATATATATATATCGTACGTGCGTTTGTGTCGATCGTACAAAAGGACTGGCTTTATTCCTTTAGTAGCGGCTCGTCCTCCTGCATCTCGCACGCTTTAGCGCATCTCTCGCGTGTACCTCGTATATATTCACGCACGCATCCCATCGTTCGTGTTGTTCATTTTCATGTCCGTGTTCGTGTTCTCTCTCTCTCTCTCTCTCTCTCTC
>NW_025109946.1:0-29095 GCF_011392965.1 Frieseomelitta varia | reverse complement strand
ACTGTTTGTTTTCGTCGTGCTCGACTGTCATGCTCGCTTCGAATCGCTTGATAATGAGCTTCGCGTATACGTACACGCTGCCTGCGTATTTGATCTTGTGCCCATGCTTTATTTCGCGTAGAAAACCGGCCAGAGGGAAAAAAAAAAAAAAAGAAAAAAAGAGGAACGTGTGCAACTGGCATCGCAATGTGCACGCCTGTACATGTGTGTATGTGTGTGGTGCGTGCGTGCGCGCTTGATGTTGCACGTACCTACATTCGAACGTGTGTATGTGTGGAATGTATGCGTGTATATATTCCACGAATGGCAGTGAGAAAGAGAGATAGACATAGGACGCGCCAGCTCTTGTCTGCGGGCGGGCAAGAGACGGCGAAAATGCCGGATCAGAGGAACAGAGAGAGAGAGGATATGCACGTTTCTACGGGATAGGAGGTACGCCCGAACTTCGAGCGCGTCGACGCTTTGTCCTTTCCCCCTTTTGCTCCTTCTCCCTTGCTCTTCGTCGCACTTTCGCCCTGCCGTGTCCTCCCTCTCTGTCCCTCTTGTGTCCCCGTCTGTCTCTTCCGCCCTTTCCCCACGCCCTTTGCATCCCGCTCGCTCCTTCAGCCCCCGGTGTGTGCAAACGTGTAGATACGCGGCGCGTGTATACCTACTGCGTGGATCGCGGCGGCGGCGGCGGAGTCCTTGCTCGGCTGGTTTCAGAGAGAAATCAATCGTGTGCAAACGAGAATAGCTGCGAGTGGGTACCGACCGATTCGGAAAGTTGACAGGAAAGTTCACGTGACGAACGACGACACCATGGGGTTCGTTGTGTCCCGCTATGCTGTCTTCTCGACGCGCAACAGAGAAAGAAAGGGGGGAGGGGCGAGGACGAGATGTAAGAAAACGCTAAAACAGAGATTCCATTGAGTCGCGTGAACTGCGTTTCGTTTTAATCCGTAGCGGAGAGTAGACCGTTTCTTGGTCGTCGTGGCAACGGTAACACGCCGATTCGTCGCGGCTACGGCGGGGGGGAGGAAATGGGGTGCAGGAAGTAGCGTGACACGTAGGGGGCCGGTTACGCTTTGCAGTTAGGTTAGATCGCCGCGATTCCGATTTTCTTTAACCCGGTCGTCATGACAATGAAAAAGCAAGCGACTGGTGTGTATTGGCACTGCTCCGACAGCCGGAGCCTCTCCCGAGGCCGGGCCATTCGTGACGGCGGCTTTTATCTCGAAACGATATTTTTCTGTATCGCGAGGGGATCGAAACGGGCAATTGTTAACCGAGCTCTCTTTTGTTACGTTGCGTTTCACGGGTGAAATTATCTGCTTCGATTGATCGCCGATCCGCTCCGTCATTCACAATTACGTGACGATAAAATTTGCCAATTTCTCTCTCTCTCGTTTTTTTTCTTTTTTCCCCCCGCTACACGAGAATCTCGTAAAAATATTTATCGAAATATTTCGTAGTGTATCGACGTGGACGGTAAATAGGATTAAATCTGTACGCGTCACGTGGCGCATTACCGTTTTCCGCTGTGCAGTTTTATCGGGGAAGCGCGAATAACTGTGAATGGCCGCGTTCAAGCCGCGTTCCATAATTAAACCTCGATGGAAACTTTATCGTGTCGTGTGTCGCGTTTATGTAAGAACGAATCTGTTCTCGTTTGCCTTCTTCTGGAAATTTGTCGACGTTAATGTCACTATGTATATATACTCGTTTGGGTATTATTGACCATCGATAACCAATAGCCGATTCAAAGTTTATTCGGTTATTCCACTTTGGAGACTTTCGTTTATACAAATTACGGTCCATCGGCGAATCTGTTAAATTCCTTTCTCTCGTAATTAATGACTTAAAAGAGAAAAATCTACGACGAAGAGCTCAGAATAATCGCGGCAGGAAAGCCAGACAAATTCAAACGGCCCGCCATTAGCGCGCGCGCAGGGTGAGAAAAATCGTAGAAGCGAGGTCGTAAATTATACTGTTCAGCTATAACGATGCCGATTGTCCTGACCTCGTCCAGGGCCGTAGGCGACCCGCATGCTGCACGCAGACACCTGTGTCAATTTTCCGAGATCGATCAGTTCGCAGCGTTTGTTAGCTGCTGAACGACGTGTCATTGAAAAACTGGTTCTCCGGAGCTGTCATTGTTCGGCCTTGAACGAGGCTCCGTCGTCCTTATATCCCTTGAAGCTTCTTCAATTACCTGTTTCGATCTTCGGAGGCGTGCAAACGTTTCTCGATCAGCTCGCTTTCGTCGTGCTCGAATGAGGGACGCACACGTACGCGTGTTTGTCTGTCGTTTGTACGCACGTGGTTCGTACGTTGCATACGTTCATGTTAAAGAGCCACAACTACACAGTCTAATAACTACGTACTCTCTTGGTAGCAACCGAGATTGAAAAGTGAGTCTCGTTCCTCTTTATTAGGAAAATAAGTATGTATGTAACTTTGTTTCGCAGTCAGAGATACACGTTCAAGAATTCCGCGCGATCGATGCGAATAAGCAAGCAGAGAGAAACAGAGAGAGAGAGAGAGAGAGAGAGAGAGAGAGAGAGAAAGAGAGAGAGAAACTTTTTAGTTTCGCGGCAGAGCGGCGAGAACACTGAGTTGCTGACGTACTGACGGCTAAAGTTTTAATTGAAACGTAAGCCTGGCAGTTTTCTCCTATTGTTTCAACGAGCCATAATCAGCGGCACCATGACAAAAAAAGAAAAAAAAAAGAAGGTCGTCTCTGCTTACGTGCGTATCTGATGTTACACGGCTGCGACGTATCAAACTCCTCCTCGCCGATGACGACGCGCCACGTTCGAGACATGTTTATTTTCAAAGTCGGATATCCGCCAGTAATGGCCGGCGTCTCGCGATCGTACTGCGAACCTTATCGTTTATCACGCGCTAGTTGGCAGCACCAGTTGCCGCAAAAGCACACGGTACAGGAGTTTAATTATTGGAATTTCTCTGTGACCAACGCGTTAAACAATGTAGATCATCGCATTGCTCGCGATCCGGTGCGAAAGGTTAAGGGGTAAAAGGTGAACGGGTGGTTGAATTAGCCAAGTGACGCCGTGGTTGCTGACGACGAGGCTTCATTAGTAACCAGCAATCCCGGGCACGTTGCATTCGCTCGCCGAGTATTTGTATCGCTCGTTTGATAAATCATCGAGGCACGTCGAACCCCGTTCGATACTCTAGAATGTCAACATTTTTGTAACGGAATTCAAGCTGCGGAGCCGTCTAATAATTAATTAACGCTTCGTTCTCCGCTCCGTTTGTATTTTCATTTCAGGTTCGATAAACGAGCGAAGAGTGGCTTCGCCGTCTGTATTTTTCACTGGTACAATGTTTCTCGTGGTACAAGGAGGGATCGTTGATCGTTTGATCCAGTTTTGTTATAGATTTTGAGACTTTAATACGGAAATTGATCGATTGGAAATAAAAGCGAAGCTGTTGAATGCAAACTTTCTTTCAGAGAGAAGTTGATAAAATTCTAAAGCTAAAAAAAAAAAAAAAAGAAATCAACCACAGAGATTTTAATACGAAAATTGATCGATTGAAATTAAAAGCGAAGCTTTTTGGATGCAAAGAGATTTATCAACTGATAAATTGATAAAATTCTAAAGAAGCTAAAAAAGAAAAAAAAAATCTAGCACAGAAATAATTTTCATAACGCGACTCTCTTGTGTGTGTGTGTGTTCTTCGTCGTATTAAATAATTTCAAATTTCTCACAGATATCAAAGCCTCCGTAAATTTAATTGTTATGTCCAGATAATTGTCGAAATAATAATTTTTCCATAATTTCGTTCAAGCAACGTATCGCGCACGTTCGAAGAGACGTCGAAACAGGCGCGAAGTCCGAAAGGATCCAGGTTGGCTCATCTGCGCGCGGTTTTTCACTTTCGTTCGACAGAGAGAGAGAAAGAGAGAGAGAGAGAGTGAGTGCACGACGAACTGGTAGAGCCAGCGAGCGAACGTTTGTTTCTCGATGGAGAGAGCGCAGCTTGTAATTAGTTTGGACGATAGGTCGGGCCGGTTACCGAAGAGCAATTGGTTTTGCCAGAACGGCGAAAGAGAGAAAAAGAGAGAGAGAGAGAGTGAGTGAACCGAGTCTGGGGCTGCGCGGCGCAGCCACGAAGAGAAACGAGGAAACAGACCGACGTCACGTGTTTTCCTCGACCAGTGGATATCCGTCATTGTGCGCAGTCGATAACCAAGCGGCCGGCTAGACGCGAGATCCGCGAATGTTGTGTCAATAAATGTCCGTCAGTGACATCGTCAGATGCTTTTTAAAAACCGGGTCTCTGGCCGTCCATGGACGACGGCGACTGCTCGATTATTTGCCTCGCTGGAGAATCGCGCTCGAGGTGCTTTCGATGTCACCGCTGCTCACTTCTGTTCGCTCCCCGCGCCGGCCCGCGCCGATAAATATCGGGGAAAATTTTTTTCTTTGCCTCTGTGCGCGTCGCCGGGGTCTTTGAAGACGTCGCCGCGGCTCTACCGCCCGAGTGCTTTGCTTTTTCAATCCTTCGCGCGCAACGTCCAAGTCGTCCATCGATCTCTCGAGCAAAGAGGGAGAGAAGGACTTTGTTGTGTCGCTGCGGACGCAGGCTTTTCTTACTTGTAATACCTCCGTCTGTTTTCAGAAAGTTCTTCGAACTTCTCGAATTTACGAGATCGAGCCTCTCCGGGAAAGGGGAAGCCTAGGAGGAGTCGTCGTTTCCTCGATTTTCACTTGACTCTCGATGTCAAGTCAGCCGTAGATGTTGTCTTCTGTTTTTTTTTTTAATTGTGCTTGAAATTCTTCGTCGATCGTACTCGACTTTTATTCCAATCGGCACTCGTGACGACGACGATAAATTATGTTAGTTGACGGCGAGCTTTAACTTGTCTGTGCTGCTCAAGGGATGAAAAGGAAGACACGTGTAGATATTTCGTGAAAATTTTTTAAATCGTTAACAAAATCGTCAGTCCCTGCGGATCGGCACTTTATTATTCGTTTAACCAGACATCGGACATTTCAGTAGGCGGCATGATAAATACACTCAGTTTTTATTAACATAAAAAATACACTTGAACAAATTTACATGTAACGTAAAATATTATATAACGCAAGAAATACACGTTCTGCTTCGTCTCGTGTGTGTGTGTGTGTGTGTGTGTGTGTGTGTTAATAAACGTCGTTAGCCTCAGCTGTAAAACGTTTCCAGTCGCGGCCTCGCCGATCGATCTTCGCATCGAGTTCTTCTCGGTTTTCTATATTCGATATATCTCGATCGGCGGAGGGCCGTTCGATACGCAAGATAGAGCTGGACTGACCGTCGAACCGGGACCCTCGCGTGTGCAAAAACGAGAGAGAGAGAGAGAGAGAGAGAGAGAGAGAGAGAGAGAGAGAGAGAGAGAGAGAGAAATCGACCGGCCACCGCCGGTATTCAGTGACAAAGACCTCGGTCGATGCACGTGGTAGCGTTATCAGGCTTCTCTTTCTTCTTTGGCTTCCCTCCTTCTCTATCTCCTCGGCCCCTCTCCCATCTTTTCTTCTCTTCCTCCCCTTGTCGCGTCTCTTCCCCTCGCCGTTCGTGAATTCTCTTCTGATCTACAACCTACGCGAATGAGCCCTCGACTCGACTCTGGAAATCTCCCTCTTCGCGATGTGTACCGGGTGCATCCGCGATATTCGGCCAATCGAGAGGAAATAAATCTAGTCTAGTTCGCACTGGTGGAAATTTTATTGATCCCACCCGGCGATTTATTGATCCCGGCGAAACGCGCGGCGGCTCTATTCAATTAGAGGGTGGCCAGCCACCGTACACTCTCGGGCAAGTTCTCGCGTCCGCGATTAAACGATTCCTCGATTTTGTTTCGCCCGGCCGGGTGAAAAATATGTATCCTGTAACGCGAAAACTCTTCACCCAGGTGGGCGAAATGTCGTGTACGAGTTTGACCTTACCGCGGCGGCGTTCGTAGGCGACGAGGATGCAAATGTCGGACAAACGCGTAGACACGCGTAGGTGTGTGTACCGTAGGTATTACCTTAGAAACGCGCGATAAATCCATCCCTTTTCACTGAGAGCTCTGGGAAAAGCGTACAGGGTGTCCCGTGACCCGTGGTCAATCGACTGACTCCACCGAAAGTGTGCGAAAGTGTGCGTCGAAAAGAACGAACAAGATTTTGTGCTGGAATGACGTGTCACGCACGTCGAGAATTTTTTGTCCCAAAATTGAAATATCTTCTTTAGTTTTAAGTATAATAAATAATGGACAAACAAATAATAAACTTATTACTTCTCAGTAATTTCTATCCAGTGGTATCATACCGACGAGTTCAAAAAAAGAAAGCATTACTGTATACGGTTTGGTCACTCGTTATGGTCCGCAATCAGTTGCCAGCGCAAGTGGTTAAGAAAAATCGAGTATACTCGAGTTTGGCGACAAACAAAAAGATTATTCTAAATGCGAAAATAAGTAAAAGAAAAAACGTAGATTAAAATTTTCCTGCAGGATGCTTTCGTTTTCGAGAAAATCGAATTTGAAGATTCATCAAGTATATTTGAATTTGGCTAATTCTAAACGCGCGAGGAAAAAGTAATCGACAGGCGGTTATTCTAAATGCAAAAATAAATAAAAAAAACATGGAATAAAATTTTCGAGGTAATTTTTAAAACGTTCAAAGTTTATTTTCTTGAAAGCAACGCCTTAAAGAGATTGTGTTCTACATTTTTCCGCATAGAATACCCTTCGTGTCGATTGTTCGCTCTTATCCAGCGTTGAACAGCTAAATTCAAGCACAGTTGAGATTGAAATTTTCCAGACACGATTCTCTCGAGAACGAAGGTTCCAGTGAAAAAATTCGTTTTCTTTCTCTTCGACACGTTTTTTGCAGGACATCCTGTATAAGCGAGATAAAGGGGCCCTAAGTACAAACAAGGAAAAAAACAAAGTGGACAATTTACAGTCCGATCTGATACAAGAAATCCACTCTCTTTCTATTTTGTCCCTTGTACAGAGCTCATTTACGATCGACTTTTCGCAAACTGCCCAACACAGCCAAACGTTGCACGTACACGCTCTAATAAAGTTGAAGTTAGACAGTTCGTTCGTAAGAATCGGTTAAAGTACTTCCGGAAGATGGGAGAGTTTTCCGAAAAGCGTGCACGTTTTAGATTCAGAGAGGTTGATGCAATAAAGAAGCAGAGCCCCACTTTCAAGGGAACTTGATTACGTCAATCAAGAGCCAAGCTCATTTTTCAAACATGCTGCTGCGAATTCATGCAATAGTCCGAGTAGTAAATTTTTATTTCAGAATATTTTTGAAAGTGTGATATGTTCAATATACATACGTGATACAATATTATTAGTCAATTTTATATTAAATGAATTAACTGAATTTTATATTAAACTTACTTCTGGTACTAAATATGTACGTATTCTTGAGCACTTGAAAAAAAAAAAAAAAATGATCGTGATATTGATCACATGATTCGTTCTTTTACAAAACATAGATTCATCAGCTTGTCAGTCAGGAAATTCACAAAAAATCAAATGAATTTTATTTTAAATATAATTCTGGTACTAATGAAATAAGTATAATAATACGTATAATAATAAATAAAATAAGTGTAATAATACGTATAGTAATAAATAAAATAAGTGTAGTAATACGTACAATAATAAATAAAATAAGTGTAGTAATACGTATAATAATAAATAAAATAAGTGTAATAATACGTATAATAATAAATAAAATAAGTGTAATAATACGTACAATAATAAATAAAATAAGTGTAATAATACGTACAATAATAAATAAAACAAGTATAATAATACGTATATTAATAAATATAATGTGCGTATTCCTGAGCATTAAAAAAAAAAAAAAGAAAAAAAAAATGATCGTGATATTAATCACACAATTCGTTTTATAAAACATTATAGATTCATCACCTTGCCAGTCAGGAAATTCATAAAAACGAATTGTACGAATCGTATATAAGGCACTAACTTTATTTGTTATAACATCGATCGCTGCTCCCGAGTCCCGACACTTTAATCGTTCGATATTTAGCAATAGTTATTTTTATTTCTCCCAGAAATACTCCGCCAGGAAGGAGGATATTAGATCTGAACGAGCGCGTGCACACGCTCGAGATAAAGACGAAGGATCTCGAGGAGGGAATTACGGCAGACGGAGAAGAACGTGCACTCGTCGCACCGGGTTGCTCACTTCGGTTGGACCGTGAACGGTGAACGTTTTCTCGTTTATTTGGCGAACCGCGGCGCGACGCGCGCTTTCGATTCGACATCTGCCTCGATAATCGATACCGAGCCACGGGGATCGCGCTCTAAAGAATTCATTCGTCACGCCGGCGTTACGGTTCCTGTTTGTTCGAGTCACTCGGCCGGAAAAGCGTTCGTCTAGAAATGCTATCGCCAGAACGCGCGAACATCGCGAAATCGCGCGATGGAGAAAAATTCGCTGCCTCGTTCTCCTCTTCCCTGTTGCTCTGCAAGCCACGCGTTCGCAAGACACGTTTGCATCCGCGCCAGGCTTCGAGACAGAAATAAAGCAGCCTTGGACGAACGCTAATTTTACGGCCTAAATTAACAGGCTGC
This sequence comes from Frieseomelitta varia, assembly GCF_011392965.1. Lineage (NCBI taxonomy): Eukaryota > Metazoa > Arthropoda > Insecta > Hymenoptera > Apidae > Frieseomelitta > Frieseomelitta varia. The sequence goes on along the minus strand of NW_025109946.1, from coordinate 20,499 downwards.
TCGCGACAAGTGAACGCGAGTAAACAGTTCGCGCGCAGTTCATTGACGATTTTCTCGCGGCATTTCTCTATTTTTCTTTTCCTCTTCATTGGCGAGATCGCGTCACGGTCTCATTGACAACGATTTGGTCTCGTGGAATCATCTCTCTGCCGGTAATTCGGAATCGTCTCGAAATCACGACGAGCTCGAGGTAAAATAATTTCAATGACTGAGAGAGAGAGAGAGAGAGAGTCATCTTCAGTGACTTATTTCGAAAAAGAAAGCTGCAAGTTTTAACGTTTAATTAAGTGGCACGTATCTCGCGATCGAGCGAACGAAACGCAACCTTGAATATCGCGGTTTAATGGAATCAAGGTGTATATATCGATTTGAATCGTTACGAGGGCCTTGCGTAACTCGGTAACGTAACTCGATCGAAAATACTTTTCGACGATCGGCTTACGAAGGATTCGTTTCACCTACAACGTTACGCGGTGTTATGCAGCAATCGAAAGTTTCATGGTAACGCAGAAACGAACGCAAGGAAGACTAACAGCGCAAAATAAAATTTCTCAGCTTGAAAATTGCGTGAAAATATGTAAGTCAGAAATGTGGAAGCTAGCCCCTGTGTTTCTACTCTTTGACAACATTAAAATTGTAATCTCTAACACGAAGTAATCTCTATCATTTCTTTTATTATACTTTACACGGCGTTCAACTAATTAGTTAATTAAGAGATAAATAATTGAATTTTTGCTCTTTCTTATGTATCTTTCTCCTGATCCTGAACATCTTCCGATCCACAAATTTTCCTCTGATTCACTTGGACTCTGGTCTCGTTTGAAAGATGATTTCACATCGTGCAGTGGGTACTCTTGCCCTCGAGAATTATCGAAATTTAAACTTGCGTAAAAAAATTGAAAGATATTTTTCGTAACTAGGATCCACCGTCATTTTGAAGATTGAAGTCGAAGAGTATTTTATCGAACTTTGAATATTAAAAGTCGGACGAAAATTCAAGAAATTTCGACATTTCGACATCTAACTTTGAGGTTCCAAGTTTAACAAAATGATGAAAAAGCGATTTCATTCTTCGAGTAGGTTTAATCACGAAAAAGAAAGTTTCTCAACGTCTGAATTTTTGCAGCTTTCGAGAAAAATGTGTCCTCATTATTTGGTGTAAACTCATCTTCGAAAAGAAAGAAAAACAAATTCACTAGTATCAAAGTCGAGGCTTTGAAACGAGACCACGTGTAAAATCTTTCTCTGAGTTTTTCATTGTCATTGGCACAAGTTATGCTCTCCACCGCAACTCTCACGTAAAGTACGTAGAATCTGAATCCGATTTCTTTCGATCCAGAAGAATCACTCGCTAGGGTTTGGAATCACGCTCGAAAGTGGCAAAGGTCACTCGATTCGGCGAGCCTCTGGAGAAACATTGTCGCGAGCGACTCCGCTATTTTCCTTTCTTTCATTTCGTCTCTTTCTCTCTCTCTCTCTCTGCCCTCTCCCCCGTTTTTCTCGAAAAGCGTTTGATACTTGAAAGCCATCGAAAAAAGCAAGAAAGAAAGGCGAGCTGTACGTTTTCGAGTCGCGAGCCTCCTCCCGGTACTCAAGCGATGAAAATCGCGCACCTTGATGGATTTCGATGAACGTCCCTCGAAAGCTAAAAGTAATGCTTTTTAGAATTTCCTTTCTCCCCGCTCTCTCGCTCTTTTCTCTCCCCAGTGCTGTGTTTAACTGTGTCACGATGCACTTGCCACATGCATTCGCTACACTACAGCGATCGAGCATCGAAACCGGAGGCGAGTGCAAGATTCTGCAACGCGTCTTTCGAGAGAGAGAGAGATTTTTTTTCGTGACGTCGATCATTCCGTCTTCACTTTCTGTTGTCCAATTGATGGTCCGCGTGATGGAATTTTATCGATGGAGAACGATCGAGATTACGATTATGGCGCGAAGTTTCGCGGGTGAATTGATAATTGAAATGTCCTCGCGATGAGAAGATTTCGAGCGGCGTTTAAAAAGGTTTCTTATCTGAAACGTAGTTTTATTTAATTTGTTCTTTGGTTATTTTGCTTCGGTTCCCGTAAACGTGCTCCAAACGGTGATTTAATAGAATTTTCTGTAATTAATAATTACAGATTGTAATCAGGTGTCAGAAGTTCAAACTGGTTTAATTATTCATGAATGAATAACTCTGTTCCGCAACAATAAACGCGAGAATATATAACAGTATATACATATATACACGTATGGTGTACATACATGTATAACTTATTGTTAGTGTACCACCACGTTGGTTTTAGAATATTCGGAAAAATTCTTTTTTTTTTTTTTTTCTTAAATTCGAATTTTCTAGTACCGATAATTTAAAAAAAATTTCTTTCTTCGCTGAGAATATTTATAAATTATTTATATGTAGAACGTGAAGTTAAAATGTCAGAAAGATCGATAATTTTGCAACGAATAACGCGTCAAAGCTCGAAGTTAAACAGACGATAACAGAAAAATATTTACAATCTACAAAAATCTGCAAAACTTTTGCCAAAGACATCCTCGAAGCAACTTTGCGTGTAAGTGGAGGGAATATATTAAAAAAGAAAAAAAAAAAAAAAAAAAAATATGGATGGATAGAGGAAACGCGACGCGCAATAGTACGATTGATACCTGTCCTCTTACTTCTCCATTGGCTCGTTGTCAGCCAGGTCGAAAAACTTGCCAGTGGTTCGTGCCGCAGCACAAACCTATCGTAAATCAAATTTCAACCGGGGAAACTGGCCGTTCTTTCAGGTTAAACGGAGTCTCTCCCCGTGTTCGAAGTCGAGACGGCCACGGTCGATGTGAAAATTTATAATACTATTCCCCCTCCGCTTTGTCGGAAAGTGGCCTGACCGATGGAAATTAATTCGCTGTTTTTCAAACGCAAACGTTGGTTTATAAATCCACCTGTTCCAACGTGGTTGTATCCGGCCGAGCAGTTGTGCGCGAATTTTTTTTGTTATTAATCAAGAGGATCGTGTAGGATCCTCACACGACGCACTTAAATGCAACGCCATTTTTTCTCTACTTTTTAATTTGTTAAAGACGGAGATTAAAATTTACTCTGTTACTTTTCGATAATATTTCATTTAATTAAATCGGCTTCGCTGTTCTCGCTTGAATACGGCTGTAATTTTTGTAAAAATTCAAAAACAAAGACAAAGTTTTACAAGGAATATCTCTACGATAATTCGCACTTTAACACTGAATAACATAATTATCTCCAATTTTTGTTTCTCAGTGTATGTCAGTGTGTGCAATCGCTTATGAAACAAACTCGACGCATTAACACTAGAACTAACCCCGATCGAAGCATGAAATTTCAGCGACGTTGAATAATAATTAAAAAAAAGAAAGTAGAGAAACTTTATAACACAATAGAGTATGCAAAGCTTTTTGTTTGCATGTTTTGCTATAAAAATTATTGAAATCTTTATTAAAAGAAGGTATTCGTTGAGGAAATACTTACAAAACATTTATTGAAACATTTTATAACTGTTTCACGTCTATAAAATATCTAATCGAGAATTAAAATCAATCGTTTCGTTCACTTTGTTAACCTGAGAGTTCAATTTGCTCCATTGATCTCTACTACACCTCGTAATTTCGTCGTTGTCACTGGCGAATACCTCCGAATAACGGAAACGTGGAAACGCCACCCGTAAAAGTACGAATCGCAAATTTTTTTTAGTCGAGCCTCGGCAATATCCGTCGGCGTTCCTTCTTTGTAACCGGCTTAAAATCCGCGGCGCACGCAAACAAAAACCCCGAGCGAGCGAGGGAAAACATTTTTACCGAGTCGAGCTTCTCCTTCCGCTACGAACGCCATCGACTATTCGAACAGTTTCGCAATTGGAAGAGAATTTCGTAACAAACGTTTCGCTGCTCGTCTCGCTTTCCGCTGCGCACGCTGCCCGATTGTACGCCACGAAATTCAATTACTACGTTCATATATCGCTGGAAATGCTTGAAATGCCCGATGGATTTTCCTACTTCCGGTTCCACCGCCACCGTTCACGCGTCGCGTGTCGGCTCGACCCGCGAATCTCTCGCGTAGCGTTTCTTTCTTTCCCGCCTTTCTGGCGGGTTTCCGTCGTCGCGATTAGAAAAAAAGGAAAACGAAAACGCATCTGGGCGATTTCTTGCCTCGCCCGCGAAAGGAGAGTAGTCGGAAATGTGGTTTGCGGTCGACGATATACCGTTCTAATTTGTAAAGAAGCCGGTGATGCGTTGCAGCTGCAGAAATTGATGACTGTGGTTGCGGCTCGTTCGTGCGTTTCGCGGTAAGGAACGGCGGATAAAGGAAAAATTAATCGCCTATCTCTCTTTCTGTCACACTCTCTCTTTTTTTCTGGACAGAGAGAGAGAGAGTTCTAAAATTCTAAAATCACTAGCGTTCTAATATTTGTAGCTCCTCAATTTTAGATAAAATTGGATAAAATTATTAAAGGTAGTGGTGTTTGTCTGTCTAAATTATAAAATTTTTATGTTAGTTGATCCAGTTAAATATTGTAAAATTAAATTACAGAAAGATAATTTATCTTTGATGGCAACACACACATACACTCTACCATCAAAAATAAATTATCTTTCTGTAATTTAATTATTATAATTAAATTATATATATATATATATGGAACACTCAGAAGACAATCAGTGTAGATCATTTTTCATTACAAATATTCTTCTACTGTAAAAATTTTTAGTTCAGTCATTATAATGTCATAGTTGAGTCGAAATTGTGTTTGTACGGCACAGATCATTTTCAATTCGTCGACCGTACATGGATGATTTTAGAAAAGAAAAACCAGAAAGTTGTCCGTATGAAACAAACGAAACGTGAAATGCAAGATCCAACGAAAAAAAAAAAAAATTATTCGACTCGAATATTGGCGCGAATATCGGAATAATACTTGAGATACAACGACAGAAGTCACTTACCAGTTCAAATAAATTGACGCAACCTCAAGATGGCCGTCCAGTCACCTCAGCCCGACGCATTGTCTGAACAATCGTTTTTTTCAAATGCTTTGCTCAAACCATACCACGAGCATTACCGTCGCCTCGTCTCACGTGTGCAAACGCGTGTCCAGTAAATTTCTAAAACGCGATTTAACTGGTATAATCGTTTTCGCGCGCGCGCGCGCCATTTTCGAACCGGCGCCAGTGGCGCGTTCAATTTAAATTCATCGCGCACTCGCTCAACCGTTACTAAAGCCGTCGGTATAAATTTCGGCGGAATTGGCGGCGGGATTTAATAAACATCCGATGGTTATCGGCCCGATGATATATCATAATCAAGTTCGATGATTATCGCTGTTACGCGTTGCTTACGAAACGTTGAGAATAACGGGTGGGCAGGCAGGGAGGTGCCAGGCTCCGTGCAGAAGGCAAGGAATTTCGCAAGCTCGTGCAATGTGTAAATATAGACGGACCGACGAGAATGCACGAACGGGACCGACGTTCGTCTTATTTTAGCGTGTGGATAGCGCCTCGTGCTCCGGAAATCAATAAGATAAGATTTACAATCGGCTACGCGGATCGCACGCGTTTGCCACTGAAACGTACGACTGTTGCAAATATACAGGGTGTCCCGCGAGTCGTCATCAGTCGAGATCTCCTTCGATGTGGGAGGTGAAAATGTGTCGAAGAGAGAGGGAGAGAAATTTTCACTGGAGTCTTCGTTTTTTTGAAAAAATTGCGTTTGAAAGTTCATCGACTTTGACAAATTTATTCTACATGCAGAAACGTGTGAAAAATGCAGAATAGAATCTTCTCGTATTCAAGAAAATGTTCTTTGAACGTGTTTCGTTGAAAATGATCTCAAGTACGCTCGAATTTTCTCTCGCGTAAACAGAGCATTTTACTTTAGGGAAATTTTATTCCACGTCTTTTAGTTATTTAGACTAGCACACCACCTCCTCTCAAGACTATTATTTTTTCCCTGTCTTTTGGCCAAATTCAAATGTATTCAAACTCGATTGTCTCGAGAACGAACATTTTAACGAAACAATTTTATTCTTTTTCTTCTCGACACATTTTTACACGTAGAATCATCTTCTAGCCGCGGGACACCCTGTATATGTATATATATATTCCACACCCGCGCATCTGTTGGTAATTCGATGAGATAACACACTTGCCTCGTAATATATACTCCACCTTCTCGGCCGGTCTATGTTTATGTTCAACGTTTAGTTGGACAAGGGAGTGAATCAGTAAACCGACTGATAATGAGTTGTTGGTCGAGCGAAAGTTTAGGCATTTAATTCTTAAATGAGCTGCATAGACATTGAAACTTGCGGGAGATCTTAATGGGTGTTGATATTCAAATCTCTCCGAAGGCGAATTAATCGACTCTCTGAATTCATCACTTTCAACGAGGTTATTAACTTTACATTCATAAGGCTTACGTAACCGCTGTGCCATTCAATTGTAGCATCGTAGAAAAGAAAATGTACTTTTTATCGATTCATTTACCGTAAATTACAAAGAATGTTTATATTTATATTAATAATTTATAATATTTATAATATTAATATAATATTATTATATTATAATATTAATATATTTCTTTTACTGTATTTATATTTCAAGAACGTAGTTGTATATTTTTAATTACGTTTTAGTTTATGAAATTGATCTGTTGCGTTGCAAGCGAAACATAGAACGAAAATACTACATTGGAGAATAAGGATATGTAAGTATTTTCTTTGGTCATTGCACGTGCAATATTTTTTTCGACAATTGTTGGCGAATTACCGAGCAATGTCCATAGAGGGACATAGATTACTCACTACGGTGTTTAGTAGTGAATACACGTCTCATCTTTTACCAGAAACTTTGCTCTTGCTCGTTCAAATAGACGCTGAGGAATCGAAAGGAAAAACGAGTAAAAGTTTCTCGACGAGCCTCTCGATAACTCTCAAGAAAATGTTTAAATTACGAAAGTTTCGTATTTTACTGAATTTTACATATTATTACTGTTCTATTTCCACCGTTACAAAAATACCAAATTACTAGTTCCTAGATTTTTCGCGTTGAACAAAATACCTATAATCAACTAATCCTCTCCCCCCGCAATTGAATAATATTCTAGTTATAGTTCATTGTTGGTTTCATTGCCGACATCGTTACAGAAATATCAAATTTCATTGAATAAAACACGTACAATCAACTTAATTTTCCCTCGCGAACGAACAAAATTCATAGTTACAGTTCATTCTAGCTGAAGTTCTAGTTTATCTCATCGCTATTACAAAAATATATACCAAACTGTTAGTTTACCCAGACTTTTCGTTCAATAAAACAAGCACAATTAACTAATTTCTCTCGCAGTTGAACGAAATTCTAATTGGAATAGTCAAGCAAATAGTCCAACTATCGTGCCTAACTATTTAGGTTACGTTACCAGTCGAGATCTCCTTCGTATCGCAACGACTCTTTCGCTGCACGTAATCTCGCGTCCTTTTCGTCGTTCGCGAATTTCATTGTCACGACCGGGCTGCTCTTTGCCAGCGTGCACTCCCACACAGAGTGGTTCGAACGTGTTGCTCTCTTGCGAGAGCAGAGCCGGCAGGCGCCAAGGTCGAGCATTCCTTCACCTCGCTCGATTTTTACTCCTTTCTTTATTTCCTCTCCTCGCTCCCGTCTCGATTATCTCCTCGTCTCCTCTCTCAACCTTAGGCCCCTTGTCCACTAATCTCTTCTCTCTCTTCTTCTTTTTATTTGCTCTTTTCTCATTTGTTTAGCAACGTCCGGTTCGCCTTTTCACTGTTTCTCTTTTCTTCTTGCTTCTCCAGTACCTGGAAGAATGACGCTTCGCCAAGTTCTTTTCACGTATTTTCTTGCACGTTCGAGTTTGTACGTTCGTTTCTTTTCGAGAGATCTCGCGCGGTTTCGCGAAAATCAGAAACAACGTGGTTACGTATTTTGTGGAAACGTTTAGGTAGAGACGAACTTCTTCATTCAGTCTTCCTCCACCATGAAAATTAGTTTCCACTCAAAGTACTTTCCACCCTTTAACTACAGCTACAGCGAAGAAAACAATTTATATGTACTTTCTACTCTTCTTCTAATTTCTTTCATAAGTTTTTTCTCGATTTTGGACACATATCCGAAGTCTTCTGTCCAATTTGTCCCATAATTCTTCGATTGGACTTTTAAATATACATACATATTTTCGATATTTTTTTAAATATTTATTCAGACCACATACGTAAAATATCAGTTTTGTTTTCAAGTATTATTAGAAAATAAGTACATATGACAAGATTGTACAATAAAATTAATCCAGAAAAGTATATCGGTGTTCTAGTAACTATTTAGCTCAAAATAAGCAAGTGTCCGGTAGTGTACGCCACTTGCAACGCTCAGTGGAGGGGATGGCGCTGGCGATCAGGAAAGTGGTGGGGGCAACGGCCGCCAGTCAGCCACCTCTAAATTTTAGAGAAACTTCGTTCAGACGTTTCTCGTTTCGAGTCGTGCAAATACTAATTGTTCGTTTATAGCAACGGTGACTCCTACTCGGCGAATTCTGGTCGCAAGGTTGAATATTTGATAAATGTTCGACTTTCAAGTCACTCTTCAATTCCGAGCGATATACAACGATTTAATATTTACGCGTTTCTTGTCGAGTGTCCAATTTTTACCATCGGGAAAGTTGCTCGAGCCGATTTGAAATTGTAATACGGAGGGCGATTAATTGCACGAGGTAAAAAGTAGAGAAATCAGTGAAAAAATGTATACTCTTGTTTAAAGTTCTTTTTAAAATTTCATCTCGAGTAAAAATTGTATAGAATATATTATCAGAGGCGTAGTTTTTATCTGAAACATACAAAATAAAATTGTACACCCATAGGATAATTATATATGATTTCTGAAATGAATTATCTATTGTTTCACGAAACAACAAATTAATTAATTAATTAAAATAGTATATATAAATATATATATATATATGTATATTCTTCTAAAAGTTCTTTTTAAAATTTACACTAAAAATTCGAATATACGAGAATTTCTTTAACTACTGTACACTGAAGTGTACAGTAAAAATCGAAAATAAATTCTGGTAAAAGGAAAAACAGAAATTCCCGGTTTCACGTAGAAAAGGAAATACGGTATCGGACGAAATCTGACCCGTCCGCGCGCTGTATATGCGCGAGTATAAAACTGTCCATTATTCGTGGTGATCCACCGTTCGCTGATATCTTCTTCTTTTTGCCAGCCGCGTTTCCATTGTGCGTTCTGTTCTGTTCTGTTCTGTCGGCTCGCGTGACGCTAAACGCGGCGAGATTGAACTAGCGACAGCCTCGAAACCTGCCTCGATATCTCGATCAACAAGTGTTAATCTAAACCGTTTAAAATTCTTCTAAATTTACGTAAGAATAATACGTGATTTAACGTAACAGTTGGACAAGTGGCCAGGTCAGGATTCTCTTCTTCGTGAACAATGGGGGGAAAAGAAGCAATCGATGGGAGAGCCAGGCGCCGCGTTTCCCTGGCCGCGGTCGGCATTCTTTTCATTTTCACCTCGCTACTACTCGGAAAGAACTTTCGCTAGAGTGCGTAATAAAATCCTCGCTGGTGTTCTCTCTCTCTCTCTCTCTCTCTCTCTCTCTCTCTCTCTCTCTCTCTCTCTCTCTCGTGTCGTGTTTACCATGGAGAACGGAGCACTCGAGAAGAGTTTATATCGCGGATCTGGTAATACACCATCGGCGCGCGCGGTCTGGCAAAAGAGAGGCATACCACTTAAAAAGGGCGTGGTGTGCTTTCTCGTGTTCCACGAGAATGAGTACGTACACGCCGTAGATACGTGTTATTCCTCCGACGGAAGTCTCGATCACGACTTGGCCGCGGATACGTGAGCGATCGTGGCTCGACGAAAGAAAGAAAGGAAGAAAAGAGGTGAAGTTGGCGCGTTGTTTTTTTGAACTGGCGAGTCTCGCTTGAGTAGATACATCACGTTACCTCACCGAATATTTAGAATGTATCATTAATACTGTTAATTAAATATTATCTAATTAATTTACAATTGAGTAAGTTACAATTAAGTATTATCTAATACTGTTAGTTAAACATTATCTAATCTAAATATTAATTAAATATAATTGTAGAACTACCACTTCTACAATGAGAGAATATAAATATAATTAAATTCTGCAGATTCTCTTTTCACTTACGACAAGTGGACCTATATTCTATAACTTTTTAATTTCATGTCGCGATCGTATTTTTACTGTTTAGACTCCTACTCATTGCAATTAAATTACAATTATGGATTAAATTATGTATACGTAATTGTGCATCGTATTTTAAATTAAAAATTGAAATTGAAAAAGTCTTCGAAGTGGTGCGTCGAATAATATAATAATTAATGCACTGTAAAGTATTCTGTTATCAAATTTGTACATTATATAGTAAAAAAAAAATATATATATGTCAGAGAGTATTCTTCTGCAAAATAGCGTAACATTCTCCAAGAGAAAAAGGTTTCGCAACAATAGAAAACGCTTGAGAGTTGAAAGAAAGAATTTAACTTCGGACGAAATTAATGTATCAGGGCAACTGAGATACCGAACCGTTATCAAATTAGATAGTGATCGCGGACAGTGTTGCAACCGCGTGCGAATCGAGGCTGGTACAGTTCGCCGCGAGGAGGCAAGAGAGAAAGAGAGAGAGAAAGAAGGGAACCATAAACATGGCATGTTCGGTAGCGTCGATTCACTTTCTTGCTTCGGCAAGCCACTTCTTTCGCTTTCCTTTTCGCTCACCGCGTCAGTTGTCGTACGGTACAGCAGAAACCAGAGAGCCAGCCCGCAAATTGCTCCCTAAAAAGGCCTTTCGAAATAAACGGAGAAAGGGAACGCGAACGCTCGCCTTCTTTTCCCTTTTTTTTTTCCATCCTTTCTTCCTTTCCACTTCCTTTCTCCGCGAAATCTCACCGATCCCCTTTCGATTCTCTTTCTCGTTTGCCCACTCGTTGCAGTCGTTAATTTGACTGAAGGTCTTGCAGTCCCGATCAAAGGAGGCGATTGCTATTTACGTGATTTTAAAATCAAAAACGTGATCTTGTTGACCGAGACGAGAATCGGAATTCCTCGATTCGAAATGTAAAATTAATCTTGATTAATTTGACTAGTCTCTCTTGGGCGAGATATTGAAATAAATCCTAATATTTCTACATTTCACTAATTTCATTACCGCCGAATGAAAATTGCTTTGATCGCTGCTCCTATAGTTCTATATTTACGTCAATATTACTGCACATTTTCGAATACCGAACATTATTTTATAATCACAAAATTTAGATTGGTCAGTATATTATTTTTGTGCAAATGACTCCAATATTAAATTTATACACTTCTTGGGATAACAAGATTATTGGTTACCTACGTAACAATTAAAACCTTCAAAGTCATGTTTCAATCTAGTTTGTCTATCCACTGTTGTCTCAACAATAGTGCACATTATCATCCAACTATCCAATCTATCGAAGTATCTACAGAAAAGTTAAAATCGAATTTTTCTAACTCAAAAACCACATTGCCTATTTTTGACATCCATTATCATCGTCTTGCAACAATACACGTTACTATTCAACCTGTCAGATAATCGTCTTTAAACCTATCAAAAAGACATTAACAAAACCTACATCTGTAGAATTAAAATCGGATTTTTCTAATCTCAAAATCTATATTCCTTCATATCCTCCGCGTCCACTATCGTCTCGCAACAATACACGTTACTATCCAACATAATCAAACCGATCACGATAGATAATCATCTTCAAACCTACCAAAGACATTAACAAAACCTATACTTACAGAATTAAAATCGAATTTTTTTAAATCTCAAAACCACACTCCGTCATATTCGTCTCTCAACAATGCCATTACTATCGTGTTACTGTCCAACCTAATCAAACCCAACACGACAAACGACTGACTTTGAACCTACCAAAGACATTAACAAAACCTACATCTACAGAATTGAAATCGGACTTTTCTAATCCCAAAAATCATATTCCTTCGTATCTTCCGCGTCCACTGTCGTCTCGCAACAATGCACGGTTGCTGTCCAACCTAATCAAACCGACGACAATGGACAGTAGCCCTCGATGTTAATTACCATTCAGCGTAACACAATCGACCCGATACAAAAATCACGGTGAATGTTGATCAATCGACAATCGCCGAACGATACCGGTCTACGTTTAGCCGAGTGGAAAAATAGCGTGTATCCTGAAAAGAGCTTGATGATGCACGGTGTGCAGAGAGAAGACACAGGGAGAAGGCACAGACGGACGTGGAGGCACAGGAGAGGCAGAGGCAGAGGCAGAGGCAGGCTTGTTGCAACGGCCTCTCCAGCCAAGGCCATTGTCCGTGGCTGAATGAGCTCTTTGTCCAGGCACATGCTGTCCCCGACGACGATGTCGGAGGTAACGCAGGCCAGGTCCAGGTCCGCTCGACTAAGCTTGCTACCTCGTTGAAGGGTCCACTTGCTGAACCACGTTGAACGACCCGAACAAGCTGTCTAATGTATAGCTGTGTGATGTATGGGGCCTCGTGCCGGGACGAGTAACAGCTGTCGCTAACCTACCTACCTTCCGCCGCCGTATTAACGGAGGCCTCTCTCCGTCCCTTTGCATCAGACTATCACCTGGTCCGATGTTGCTCTCTCTCTCTCTCTCTCTTTCTCTGTCTCTCTATACCTCCGGGCTAGCCCTATTATATATCTGTTCTTTCGGAAACAACACTGTTCCAACGACACTGTTCCAAAGTTATTTCTTTTATAAGTTATAATAATTAATATTTCTCAACAGTAGATCGGCTTTGGGGGTTTTTAACAGAATGAAATCTGATTTCAATATTATATTTTTTTTTTTTTTTATGAGGAAAAGCTAAACCTTGTGAACTATCCTCATTCTGTAGGGGAGTGTTTTAGTTTGAAGAAACGAAAATTTGCTGGTAACTGTCTGTTCCAAAATTATTTCTTTTATAAGTTATGATAATTAATATTTCTCAACAGTAAATCGGCTTTGGGGGTTTTTAACAGAATGAAATCTGATTTCAATATTATATTTTTTTTTTTTATGAGGAAAAGCTAAACCTTGTGAACTATCCTCATTCTGTAGGGGAGTGTTTTAGTTTGAAGAAACGAAAATTTGCTGGTAACTGTCTGTTCCAAAATTATTTCTTTTATAAGTTATAATAATTAATATTTCTCAACAGTAGATCGGCTTTGAGGGTTTTCAACAGAATGAAATCTGATTTCAATATTATATATATATATATATACTTTTTTTTTTTTTATGAGAATAAAAAGCTAAATCTTGTAAACTACCCTCATTCTATAGGGGAGGTGTTTCAGTTTGAAGAAACGAAAGTTTGCTGGTAAATTTAGAACGTGAAAAGAATCATAAACAAAATCTATCAACGTTATTGAAAATTGTTAATATTAGCCTCGTTAGGTGTCACTATTTTTTCCAGCTAGAGTTTGCAGCTGTATGGAACTAAAAGAAATTGAGACACTTTGGATATTACACTTCTTCTTATTTTTTTCGCAAAATTGTCGGCGATGGTTGATAATTGGCCAACTGTTAAATTAAATTTTAATATTCATATCAAGCTCCTAGTCTTCAAACTCCGATTTCACCAAAAACTAACCCTAATTAACTACAGACGTTGAACACTGAACGTATACGACGATCACAAGAATACAAATCAAATTCGACAATTAACAAAAACAAATTCCAGTAGAGAACCCGAAAGTAAAGCAAACCCGAAAGTAAAGCAAAACGATAAAATAAAAAAAAAAAGAACAAATTAAAAACAAAACGACAAAATAAAAAAAAAAATTCCAAATGGAAAGTACAAAACAAGCAGGAAAGAGAACATAGAAGCGAACAGAAATTGAGAGCGACCTGTTTAAATTTAATCGTTTACGTTCTTCGCTCGCTGCGAAAGCCGCGCCCCTGTGTGCGACGTTATATAAAATAAAATAATCCCGCCGATACGTCCAAGGAATGGGGACACAAATCGCGTCCGAGGGGTAACCAGGGAACACGGCGTATATAATGGCGTGTTCTTATTTGGAATAAAATGGCGGCCGGGCGAAATCGCGCAACGCTTTGGAGTTTATCCAAATTGCCACGCGGCGGCAAACGAGAGCGGCAGGGCAAGCCGTTTTACTCGTGTAAAGCACACGATCGTTTGTTAGTTATGCCGGTTACAAAGCGCTGGAAATTATCCAAAACTAATTCGAAGTGGCGCGCTGTGTAAGAGACAGAGAGAAAGAGAGAGAGTCTCAGCGAACAACGCCGCGGTGGCCAGAGGAGAGTGTTAATCGCGCGTGGATTTGTAGTATTATCGTTGCGAAATTATTAGAAACGCTCGGCGGGGGTGCGGTCCGAGCGATTTAACCCCCCACGTCCACGGGACATCGGTATCGAGAATGGACGAGGGAGGAGCCGGTCATTCCGGCCATTCAGCGCTCGCTCGCGTACGTATTTCATCGCGCGTTGCGTAATTCTCGTCTGGCGTAGGGCTTCAATATCTGCTGCCGGTGCCCAGCTGAGATCCGTCTTAGTCACGCTAGATTCGAGATTCATGCCCGGCGGTGGCTATGCTCGGTTGAAAATTGGCAAGATTCGTATCGATCATCGACAGCGATCGGTGTGTGTGTATCTGTCGGTCTGCTACGCGTTTCAATCTCGAAGATTGTCTTGACGCGAGGTTTTTACAATTTTCTACGCGTCTATGTTGGGTTGAATTTCTACTAGTTTCCCAAGAATCGTAAACATTTGCCCCGTTCTTTGCAAACGAGCTTCACTACGTGATAAAATTACCATTAGTCCGTTGGATCAGCGTGAACAACGTACTTTTTCACGTGCTCGCGAACGCGGCGAGAAAAAACATCCGCGGTAAACCGAACGTCACCGCAGCGCGAAAAACAGAAATGGAATGGCGAAAACACCCTGGGAACTTTGTCACGAGACGCGTTAAGAAACGAGAGAGAATGTCATTGCATACCCTTTGTACACGCACGCAACACAGAGCACAATCGGAGAATATTTTCATCGAACCATGGTTTCGGGATACGGCTTTATTATAATCTCGTTGCGGAACGTGCAACAGCTGCCTACCTAGATGAGTTCGATGGTCGGCACCATCAAAAGAGGGGTAGTTGTATTTGGTATTTTGCTTTCTACCACACGCACCTGGCCCCCCCCCCTGTCCCAGCAACCCCATCTCCTGCATCGTCACAGCTTGTGTACACCGTTTTCTTTTTTCCCATTTCATTTCTTCTTCTTTCCACCTTCGAAAAAGTTGACCTACATTTTGGGAAAAATATTATTCTTTTCTGACCAGATTATTTCGTACCAGGAGCTGGAAATCTTGCCATTCTTCACTGGCACGCGTGTTCCTTTTATCTTGCGAGATATATCGGATGATAGTTACTTGACTTCGTGGTTTTCTTTTTTTTTTTCTTCTTCGGAAGGTTTTGTTTCTTGATTTGTTCATTTATTGGTAATGCGTTCGATGGCATTTGGTGTATTATAACGTGTAATTTGTTTTACTATATTCGAGTTATTGTATACGAAGATCGAACGGTGTTGGAATTGTTAATTCGAAGGACGTTTTAATCTTAGATTCGTCACAACTAACTTGTCGCATGAAAGATAAAGAACGAAGGCGAAATAATATTTCTGTACAGAAAAAAAAAAAAAAAAAGAGAAATTGAAATTGAAGTATCTTTTCTGGAAAATAAAAAAAGAAAGAAATTACCTGGAGAGGATGAAATCGTGAATGAACGCAAGAACCAAACTAGATTGTTGCATTATTCCCATTTTCCCAAAGTTTATCAAACATTATCAAAGAACAAAATATTGATTTCACGATTCAATGAAACAAACGCATCCTCTGCCGAACATCGAGGAGAAAAATGATTTATTGTTTTTTGCATTCAAGAGACTCAAACACTTAAATTTTCTATAAACACGCAAGCTATCTTTTTATCTGGCTGGTCTTCTAACTAATGGCAAAGTTGCGCGTGACCTAACTCGAGAAACACGATTCGAATACGATGCATGGCTACCTCATTCGGTGACTTTAAACTTCGGTAGGAAGTAATCGTCACCCTTTTCCTTCATGATGGCCTCCATTTCGTCTGGGCTAGGTGGCGCAGTTTCGTCCTCGCCGATTTGATCGGTTTCATTTCCGTCCGCGTCCAGCATCGGCTCGTTTCTCATTAACCGGTACCGATTGTCCAAGTGTATCGCGGGCTTCAACTTGCGCCGTTTGATTATCTGTACACGAAGAAACCACGTTAGAAACGATATCATCGTCACCCCGATAAACGATAAACGTGCAATCAACCCACGTATTTTAGATGGTTCGACGTTACAAAGGAAAACAAGGATTTCGCACGTTTTCAACGTTTTGTATTAACACGAGGTCTGACGTTTCCCGGAAAATAGAAGATTATAAATCAGGAAATCTATCTATTAGACAATTAATAGTAAGTTGTTAAATATTGTTTAAATTATTAAATAATTCGACTGTTTCGTATTTTAATAAAGGCCTGTAATATTAAAAATTTCAAATTATTACGGTCTTCGATATATTCAGCGATATCAGTTAAGGGATACAATTTTCAAGAAAGCTGCAAGCGTGAAAACTTGATTTTTTATTCGTAAGAAATATTTGAACGCTTGTTACGAACGTGTAAGAAAAGTTATTGTTTTTGCTCGAACGATACAATAAATATCCCGCAATTCCTATATTAATCTTCAGATCTTGGTTTCGAATTTGACTTGGTATGTAACCTATAATTTCATATAGTAATACAAATATAATACTTCATTATAGCATCAACACATGTAACCTATAATTTTCTAAATATAATACATATCAGTCTTCAAATTCGAAGAATATAATTTCATTATAGCATCAACACGTATAAAATATACATAAAGAATTCTCCCCTCGCAAACGTCCAAATACATTATTTTTCGTTCTGATGCGAGCGACACGAAGAAGCACAACGCGTGTCGCGCGAGATAATAAAGAACGGAACGGAACGACGGGAGGAGAGACGATTGTTCAAACTCTGGTACCAAAGTTGCACCGAGGCGACGACGAAAGCGTCAGATCAACCGAGGCGGCGGTGGTTGATCGACGAGTTAAGTTAAGTCTCTCAAGACTAGTCGCGCGAAGTGGAGACGAGAGAAAGCTTCCGACGGATACGAGGGGAAAGTGGCAAGTCCATCGTCTCGAGTTTTTCGGGGTTAGAGAGAGAGAGAGAGACCGCACGGTGTCTCGATTGCACGGCGCAGCAGCCATCGGCCGCGAAGTCAAACGTCGTCAAACAACGCGGGCAACGTCGCTGAAAATCCATACCCGTCGCCCGTTCTCTCGCAATAAGCTGCTTACTCCGTGCCCTCGCCCCTCTGTAAACCCTCTCTCGTCCAGAGAGCCAGAGAACTTTGTCGTTGCCATTGTCAATATTAAACCGAGGCCCCTGTGTCTCTCGCTGTTCCCTTCCGGAGTGCGCAGTTCGCGGTTCCCCGATGATCATCATCCAGCCTCGGATGGATTGTTTCCACGGGGCTGAGAGTCATCGTGATTTTCTGTCACCGGCATTTTTCTTTTTTTTTTATTAGGTACTAGGTTTTGCAGAGAATTAACACCAGAACCACCGACGAGAAAGTGTAATATTTGTAGCGATAGAGATACCATAAAATTGACGAATACTCCGAACTTTTTAACGACGGCCATTGTATTTTGTCGAGCTTTCGTATTTCTTTCTCATAATTTCGTCAGCAATCGAAACACGAAGGACTGTTCACCGAGAGAGGCGATCTAACGAAACGATACGTTTCTATTCTACAACGATACAATGGCGATCGATCGATCGATCGATCGGCCACGTGCTGACTTTGCATCCGATTAACCGGTGAAAAAGTTTGTGTGAAAACACAAGAGATCATAAGAGGGGTGTGCAGAGAGAGAGAGAGAGAGAGAGAGAGAGAGAGAGAGATGCTTTGTGCAACCTGAAAATCAAATTATCTCGTTAGAAGCCGCAAAGCGGAGATTCCAAAGAGAGAGAGGAAACCTTTGGAAACTACCCTCGTAAGCCAAATGCCTGACCCGAATTCACGGGTCTTCCCTGCTCGTTTATGCGTTCTTTTTTTTTTTTTTTGTCTTCCTTTATCATTTTCTTCTTTCCTTTCTTTCGTTTTCTTTTTTTTCTCTCTCTCTTTCCCTTTCTCTTTTTTATGGTTTCCGAAGTGCGCGATATTCCAAACCGTTCGACCGCCTAGGACTTTTGTTTTTGTTGTTGTTGTTGTTGTTGTTGCTGCTGCTGCTGCTGTTCGTTAATTCGTTCGTAAATAGAGGGAAACCTTGCTCGAGGGTTGTTACGAATTAGAGGGATATTAGATTCGTGACGCAACAGCTTGTTCGAGCTGTTTCGAGGGAGAGCCGATAAAGGAGAGAGATTGAATTTTTGGGTATTCATGGGATGTTTAGACGTCGAAGATTAGGTTATTCGAAGCTACAGGTATTAATCATAGTTAGACCATCAAGTTTTGTCTATTTGCATTTGGAAATATTGTGCGAATGTTACTAATTAATACGAGGTATTAACTGTGATTTTTACGTATTTAGGGGAAAGTTAAATGTAATAAAATATAAGTACAATGACGATGATAATAAATCATTATACTTCGACGAATGTAACAACGTTATAATAATAACAATAAAAATAAGTATAATGTGAAGTGGCGAGCAAAAATATTCCAAATATAAAAAGTGGAGTATTTGTTAAAATATTTAATTGGGGGAAGCAGACTTCTACTTAGGTTTCATTCTTTTAATTAGAAAAGTCTGCAACACGAGAGATGAATGAAATCTTTATTTATAATATCGTTTCTCTAGTGATACAGGTTTATATTACTAACTGTAATTATAAAATTAATTTAAATTTTCTAAATATATTAAAATTCGCATTAACAACTCTATTCTCTAGTTTTTCAACTACCTGTTGTATCATTGCATTGTCACAATGCTGAAAACAACATTGAAAATCTTCACTTTTAATGAAGTATCTGTGCAATTAAAAAAAAGAAAAAGTTTACAGCATCGATCCACGTTAAATAATGTAGTAATCTTGTTCATCGAGTCTCTTGCAAGCGCCGTAATTGTGAAAACTATACTGATAAAAATGTAGAATTAATTTCACCGTCTAACAACGGACACATGTTCCGAGGGATTTAATCGAATCCAAAGTATCAGATCTACGTGTTCAGTGTGGTCCGAGAAATTATTTTCCG
The DNA here is from genome assembly GCF_011392965.1 of Frieseomelitta varia. Classification (NCBI taxonomy): domain Eukaryota; kingdom Metazoa; phylum Arthropoda; class Insecta; order Hymenoptera; family Apidae; genus Frieseomelitta; species Frieseomelitta varia. The sequence continues at coordinate 1,139 of NW_025109946.1, read as the reverse complement.
CGCGTTATCCTGCTTTGCAATTTATTTAGCTATCAAGGAACTCGGAGGAAAATTAAAAGCGGTGTAACCTGTTTTGGGGGCATTTCGGTGGCGTTTCGCGGACTTAACCGTCTACATCGTACGGGGTGCGTATTGATCTTAGGGGGTGATTTTTAAGACGAGTTTCCCGACGACCGGCACAGATGGCGCCATCCTACGGGGTGGCATCCCTTCGCCGACAGTCGTCGCCCTCGAAAAATTCTCCCATCGATCCCATCATCTTTTTCTTATCGTTCTTATTCACCTATACGTAACCGTTTCATTTCTGCCAGAACGTTCCGATACGTTTGACAGAATTTCATTTCTTTCTTTCGTCTCATTAATCGGCCGTGGATCTCCATGGTTTCTCGAATACTGACGAATAACTGGAATTTGTCAAATTAAACATTACACGTATATATTTTTATACTTTTTGTATCCTCACCCCTGTATCCCTTGTAAATTTTCGTAGAAGAAAATTTCGAGATAGACTGACAATTCTCTTGATCTCTATTGTTTTATTTAGAAAAGGATATCAGTGGTAATGTACTTGCTAATGTTAAAAAAAAAAGTTAGGTAATTAATTGCACAGCCAAGAAAAACTGCAGCATTGTCAAACATAAAATGTTTGCAAATACCTTTGTCTTCTTATTAGTAGGCTCTGTTCATATTAAAACCTCCCCGTAAAGACCAAACGTAATAAAACAACAGAATAAAATAATTTTCTAAAAAAACTCTACAATAATATAATAACAAATCTATAATAATCAAATAGTTACATCTTCAAAAGTAGAATGAAAGCTTGCAACTCGCGCGATTTAAACAGACGGCGTGTTAAATTATCGCTTTTGAAAAACGATTGGTTCGTTTTTAAATTTCGAACTGGGTTTGTTGCTCCCAGAAACGCAGAATTTGTATTCCGAAGGAAGCAAGGGTTGTAACAATTCTATCAGCTCGGGTAGAGAGAGGATCAATAGCCAGGCTGGCGAGAGAAATTTCAGTCGTCGTCGTCGTCGTCGTCGTCGTCGCATCGGCAAGTTGCTGGATATTACATCGTGTGACGCAATTTAATTTTTCAAGATGCGACTGTTTTTTCTCTCTCTCTCTCTTTTTTTTTTTTT
>NW_025109945.1:440438-492543 GCF_011392965.1 Frieseomelitta varia | reverse complement strand
AAAAAAAAAAAGGAAAAACTAAAAAAAAAAAAGAAAGAAAGAAAGAAAGATAAGCTAGCCTTGTATTTTTCGGTATATATATATACATACGATGTGTCTACCCTAGGTAATTTCCGTTCTCGTTTCTGTTTCCGTTTCCCGTTTTCCGTTCGTTTAAGTCACGAAACTCCGGGCGCACACCCGGAGCTGGCTCGGGAACCGGCCTCGATTTTCGTAACATGTGCCTCTGGTGTGTGTGTCGACAGCTCGGGCATCGACAATAATCCGACGGTGTTTTATCGGCTAATGCCTGGCTCCACCGCGCAGACCAACAAGTTTCACACGTTTTACCTTCAGCAACGGGCTGAGAAGTCTGTCACCTGGGCGGACATCAAGGTGAACCATCAGCTGGACTACGAGAGCATAAAGGAGTACAATCTGACGATACGAGTCGAGGTACGTGCGCGAAACGTGAAATTATTATTATTATATTATTATTATATTTACATTATTGTTATATGATTATTATTATATGTATTTCGCATATTTCGTTTTCACCGCAAGTCGTGGAAAACCTCAGCACACTTTGAAATGCATCCGCGGGGTCTCGCCAAGTTGTTGATATGTTTTTAGTTTGGCTAGTTCCAGCGGACGCGCAACGACTTTCCAGCCAATGTTGTTTGATCTTGTACTACGTTCGCCGAGAAGTTCCCCGCTTCGCCACTTTTCGGCTCGAAAACTCCTCGTGGCTTTCGTATTTTTTCGTTATAAGGCGCCGTGGTTCCCAAATTCGAACGGCACGGATCAAACGTTGTAAAATTCATATTCAAGGACCATTTGATTTCTCAAATTTGGAAAAATTTCTCTGTACATCCGAGAGGATTGATGAATAAAACGCGATCAATAAATTCCACAGAAAGTTCGTTCTCTGTTGAAATTGTCGCTGAATGTACAATCTCCTCGGTTGAACAACTCGGTTAATTTTTCTCTTGATTTATTTTATTGAGAAAGCGGAGCAACTTGAAAAATCCGAATCGCGGTATTTATTTTTATTTCAACGGCACCGCGTCCGTAATCTCCACGGTAATATCTTCCTCCAACGATAAAATACAATCCATTTCTGCGTTAATGTCCATTCAGTCGGCGAGATTGCCTTTGTTCTCCGTTTCCGCTCGCTCTCGACGAAAATTCGATGTCTCCGATTTGCTAAATCGTTCAAGATGACGCGTCGAAAAGAAAAAAAAAAAAAAAAACGGCAGTTCGCAGTGGACGACCGGGGCGATAAGAGTGGCCGAAACTGCAAAATACATTCCGTATTATCGCGCCGTGCTTAAAATTATTGAAATACAAGAGCGCTCGACGTTTAAATTTGAATTTGAATCGCTCGCGATGTTTGAAATAATCCGAGCGTAATATTATTCTCATTTTTAAAAAAAAAGAAATAATTGAACATTATTTTAATTAAAAAAAAAAGAAAAATAATTTTTACTAAAAAAAAAAAAAAAAAAAAAAAAATGTTTTAAAAAAAAAAAAATTATTTTTAAAAAAAAAAAAAAAAAAAAAAAAAATACGAGATAAATCGGATTAAATTCATATAGAAATCATATAGAACCTGTAATCAAGGTAGAAAATGTTGATGGAAAAAACACGAGTCACGGATAGAAGATGCAAGGTACGTGCACGCAGACACAGGTTGGTGAGGTTAATTCTCTTCTGCAGAACAATGGTGCCCAGCAACTAGCCTCCGAAGCGACGGTGTACATCGTCCTGGAAGACGTTAACGACGAAATACCTTTGTTCACCGAACGCGAGCAAGAAACTGTACTGGAGGGCGAACCAGTTGGCAGTAAGGTTACTCAAGTCAACGCGATTGATAAGGATGGCACTTTCCCGAACAATCAGGTGAGTAGAGACCGCGAGAGCGAGACCATTTCAGTAACTTCGCTGTCGAACGTTCAATGAAACGCTACATTCCACTGAACGGTCACGAATTTTAATAATTTCATAATTATTTAATATCATTAACAGTATCATTAATTATGAACGATAATTATAAACGACGAATTATCGATATCATTTAATAACTAGATGAATTTAATAATTTTAATAATCTTACTTGACGTATATTTAATAAAATATTTGGTTGAAACCTGGTGCTGGAACGAAGTGGGATTCATTACGAGGGAAGGTTTGTACCTTCCTTCTTTGTCTTATCGTTTCACCTTTCGTGATTATGGGATTATTCGTCAAATACGGAAAGGCTTTTAATCAAAAGGGACATTCCGTTGTTCGATTCCCGTGACTCGAGCCTTGGGTTCTAACATATTTTTAACGCGACCGAGTATTTAAAGTAGGAGAGCGTTAATCGACGTTACACTCATCAGCAAGTTTCGATACTATTACTCAGCTGTTAACTAACTCTCGCGATTTTGGATTACACTCGCAGACTTCAATTACACGCTCTGTCTACTCGGTGTACTCCGTGTTCCGAGTTTGTGTACAACATTCAATCGTTTGCACGCAAACGCTTGTGTCGGTTATTTAGAGATCGTTGCTCGTCGATTTATCATATAATTTGGCAAATTCGTAACGTGTGATACTACGAATTGTGCTTGTGCATTTCCTGAACCGTGATGTTCGGGCATCATTCGTTGATCTAATTCTTCTTTCCATCAAGTGTGAAATCATTATACATACGATTGTGATGGAACAGGCGAAACTTGACGGAGAGAAGAATCAAAAGAATTTTGATTTACAAACGCAATTGCAGAATTATCAACGTTGCAACGAGTTTGTGCAAATCAACGAGTAATTTTATATAATGATTTCGAGTTACGCTCGTGGAAACGAATGGCACGTTGAAATCTGTTCTAAAATTTACAATCTGTGCATTTACGAAGCTGGTAGAGTTTGCCTCAAAACCGAGCACAAGGACGACGTCAACAAAATTGGAATACCAGAGTTTCTGTCCTCGAGCATTGTTGACCAGCGCAAACACTCTCAGTCGCGTAGCAAAATATAGGTTTGTAGGGCTTTCCTCCCCCGACTTGTAGAGCGAGGCAGGTATTTAGAAACCTAGGCACACGTGAAATCAGTGTTTCCTTCGAATTCCTTTCGAATTAGTCGCTCGTCGTTCTTCGGCAAACCGCGTTGCTTCTTTTGATAATATTTTCAGCCTGAAACTACGTACAATTACACACGATTGCGGAGTTCGTTTGAAATTCGAAAGAAATTTTTTTATAAAGAAACGAGCGAAGACAAAATAGGTCGGAAACGTATCAGCACAGTTTTTTGACGATATCGTTACGAATGCAAATGAAATATAATAGCAACGTTTGTTTCCATAAACAGTTCACTACGTACAAAAAGTATTATTTCGTTGTTCGAGTTCGAAGGGATCGATGAATGTAAAATACCATGTAAAACATTACGAATAATGATGCTTTCATTTTGTATTAAATTACGGTACAACTTGATTTGTGTTGTTTTCAATTTACACAAATCGTGAGAGATTTATTCGGGATACTAAGTGAAATGTACACGGTTGAGGTACATAATTTTCAAGTGATACATCCGCTCGTCGAAAGAAAGCTTAACATCAACCTTTCTCGCGCGAAGTGACAGCTTTTTCCGAGATAGTTTCGTTCTTTCTGAATAAATATCAGAGTAAACGGATATATTATTCCGATCGGGAACTTTGTTAATTTCACGCAGTGAAATCGTGTTTGTCGGAGTCGCGGTTACGATGGAAATGCCATGTAACTTTGTTCGCCGCGTAACGTCGTTACACGGCAAAATACTGTGATTAAATTTAATCGCGCGAACCTCGCCTGCGTCGAGGTATAATTTAAAACGTCGTGTCGCGAATACAACGCGTGTCACGCCCAGATGTACAACAATTGACGTTCATTCGCTACTTTTGTTGTTTCTTGCAAGCACCGCCGCGTATTTACATTTCTTTTTCTCTCTCTCTTTTTTTTTTTTATCAGCATTGAAACGAATATTCTGCTTTGTATTATTCCCCGAACGAGCAAAAAGCATCTCTCCGGGGGAGCTTTCAAGCCGGTTTGCCTCTAGAAAAAGAGGCACGAAACAGAGTCGAGACAGTTAAATGCCATTTATTTTTCCAACCGATGGCCAGATCTCGTGAACTTTTACTAAACTGCCGAGTTTGCGAGGAATATTCCACATCTTTCCCTTATCTTTACGCGTATTGTAACTAAAAAGAAATTTTTTCGATTTCGAGAACTAATTTCTACTGTACATACACCGGCGGACCTCTGTTTATTTCAACGAAACTTGCCAGGAAGGGAAATTTAATCATTCGCAACGTCACGTAAGCGAATTTGCAACGAGATACTCTTGTCTCTGGACGATTCGAATTTTATTTTTGTTAGTTATCTGTTTGTAACAATATCATAGCTCTGCTGCTGGCTAAATACTTTAAAGAACGAATAATCGTTAGTCGAAACTTCGCGATTGCGCGATCGATTTACGCGAACGAGCTAATTATCTGTCCAGAGCTAAGTTTTCCTGCACGATCGTTTTGATATCGTCAATGATTATTAATAACATTGCTTCGTAGTATTGGCAGCGCCGGTGTTATTAATCGAAACCGTATTAATTAATCTAATTGACTCGTCTTTGTCGACGATATATCACTGCTCTGTCACTTCGAATTTCATTCTGCTCGGCGTGACGCAATTCGAATTCCGAACTCGAAGGTTCCCGATTCGTTTAGCTTCTTTTCACCGGGAAACGGCTACGTGATTTCAACGCGATGGCGGCACGTTTATTTCACTTCTTTCGATTTACCGTCGCATAGTAGTGCAAGCATCGCTGATTTTTTGATTTGCGACGCTGAATTCACCCTTTCTTGCTGTGTTTTCTCCCTCTCTCTCTCTCTTTCTCTCTCTCTTTTCATACAGATATTTCTGTAACACGCTTCCATGCGTTTTTCGATCGATTTTCGTTTGCGCGAGAACTGTATGAAAGTTTCTAAAAAGCATCATTTTTCTTTTACTTTTTCTCTTTCCCTGAATTCTCTCTCTCTCTCTCTCTCTCTCTCTCTTCTTTTTTCTTCTTTTGTTTAAATTCCGGAGGAATGTCACGAATGTTCGAAGTTACTTCTCATTCCGTATAAAACGAGAACGAGCGCGGGCGGGTAGACCGAAAAAAAGAAAAAAAAAAGAAAAAAGAAGAAAAACGTATCCGGAACGTTCCAGCTTGGAAATTATTGGCCCGAAAGTTCCTGTTTATTGGAAACTTTAAGATATATTACGATTGGAAATTCAGTTGGTAAACACAATGGATATAATTCCGTATTTTGCGCCGAAATCGATGTGTACGTAATGTAATGAAATATGTATAAGGTTTTAAACGATCGGATATGCAAATACACGTAAAATGTAATCTGCCAGTAAATATTCCGGTAAAATTTTTCGCATTTTCGAAAAAAAGAAGCAATATGCATATTTTCGCGAAAAATCAATCATTTCGGTGTTACCAAAATTCTTTTAATTTTCGAAAACGTTTCGCAGCTGCGAAAACATTTTTAAATCTTTTGATCCTTCAGAAGCTTTTAGATTTTCAAATTTCCGTGTTTTTGAATTTTGAAATTTCCGTGGTTTGTTCTGAACTGTAATAAAAGAATCATGCAGTTGCGTATGTACGTATTTCCTCTGTAGTTTCTTCAAAATAACGGTGAGAGAGGATCAAATCACATACAGCGAAATGCGTAACTATAGCAATGGCAATGGAAAATTGTCGATAATTTAAACTGATGGAACTTTGTAAAAAGAGATTATATAACGATCCACTTGGTCTCGTATTGAAGCGTGAAGCTTCTACTTTGACAGTCGTGAGTATTATTCTTTTCAAAGGTGATCTGGTTTTCGATCACGTAGCTGTTGGGAAAGTGAGGATACATTTTTTCTTGAAAATTGTAAAAATTCAGACGCGAGTGAAAACACTAAAAAATTTTTTCTGCGACTAAATTTACCGTGGTCACGAGGATTGAGATTTTTTTTTCTTTGCAACGATCTCTCAGAACTTTATTAAACATTGGGATTAGATGACAAACGTTAGAAGTTTTTCCATTTTTGTCTCGTTTAACTCTAATATTCAATGTTTGATAAAGTAATGAAAAAAAAAAAAGAAAAACAAGTTTTGAGAGTTTGTTGTAAAGAAAAAGCTTCAATCTTCGAAACGATGGTGGATTTAATTAATAGAATTTTTCAAGAGAAACGTATCTTTTCATTCGTTACATGATACAAAGTCGTCCTCAAAAGAAACGGAATCACGACTATCAAAGTAAAAGCTTTGCAATTTAAAATGAGATCAAGTGGATCTCTACGTAATTTTCTTCTGCCAGTTAAAAAATTATACCAGCTAAAAAGTCATCCATTGGTACATACAATTTCGTTTATATAAACATTTCAGGGGACAAATATACTGGAATTCATACATCAGATGTACCGATGAGTTTTAAAACGTTTCGTCGCAAAATTCAATTTTATTCGTGAAAGAACGAATATATATATATGTATATAGTCTAATATCTTACGCCATCTGTCAGGCAGCTTACGAGTTTCAATAGTGAGTAGTCATCTTTTGGCGCGAAGAAATCGCGAATGCGTTTCTCTGCCTGTTCGAATGTTTTAAAGTGTCAAACGAAGTGTTTTGCATTGATCGAGACAAATGATAGTCGAAAGGATCTGTGTCTGGACTATACGTCGGGTGTTACAAGAATTCTCAATCGAGCGTACGTACGCGTTTCGTTGATCGATGTGAGACGTCGTGTCGTTACGAAGCAATTCTATCATGTCAAGACACAGTCCTTTGTCAGTGAATGCGCGCTTTAAATTAATTTTCTCGTTCAATTGCGGCAGTTGTTGTTCATAGTGATCAGTGTTGTCAAATAGAGCTTGTGATTCGTCAGTTTTGATCTTCACAGGGACGCCGGTACGTTTACGTTGAAATCACAATTTTCGAAACTTACTCGTATTTTCAGACACGATATTATCCTCAACAATAGAACAAAACGATCACGCTTTTTTCCGTGATCCAAAATTCTTTCTCGCTCGTCATTGTCAAACTTGAGCTTAATTATTAGGTTAGCTTTGCAATTATTGCCAAATCAATCGCCATTTTTAACACGTTGCTGTAAATTGACAAAAGAGCGGGAAAATGCTTGAATTTCAAACGACGATTACACGTTACCTTAACCTCTTGCGCTGGAATGACGTGTCACGCACGTCGAGAATTTCTTGTCCGTCAAATTGCAACATTCTCTCAGTTTAGTATATTTAAATGTAATCCGGGCGAAACGAATGATACGTTTATTACTTCTTAATAATTTCTATCCAGTGATGTCGTATCGACGAGTTCAAAAGAAAAAAGAAAAGCGACAAATTACACGGTTACAGTTGTACTCGGTCACTCGTTATGGTCCGCGCGAACCAGTTGCCAGCGCAAGGGGTTAAGAAGAAAACTTATTTGCTGGCTAGACACTTTACCGACCGTTAATCTGTTAATAGGCTACCGGTCGGTAAAGTGTCGATTATTACCTCTAGTGATTTCTCGTTCACGTAGAGAACTTACAACTATATTCGGGTACAAATAATAATGAATTTAACCGAGTAAAAAGAGTTCGTTTAACCGAGTATTTTGTTCCAAATAAATATGGAGTACTGTAATATCGGGCACGTTTCTCGTGTTTCAGGTGACGTATTACGTGGTGGACAGCGACAGGAACGAGGGGAAGGATTACTTCGAGATCAACAGAGAAACCGGCGAGATCTTCACGAAGGTGATGTTCGATCGCGAAAAACAGGGCGCTTACGCGCTGGAGGTGGAGGCCAGGGACGGCGCGCCATCCGCGAGACCCAACAGCAACGGCCAGCCGAATTCCGGTGAGTCGACCATTGAATTTCCTTTGCACGGCAATCTTATGGCCATAAATGACTGGAAAATGTCGGACGAAATTGAATCCGCTCTAAAGCACGGTGCAATAGCATTTTCTTGCGCGAAAGCGTCTGCGTTGCGCTGATTTAGGAACGATCGATTCCGCGAATCTCGCCGAAAGTTTGAACTACGGGCCACGTGGCCGTAAAATTATCATAATTATCGCGACATTTCGTCTTGGAAATTCGTCGCGTCATTTTCAACTTGGAAAGAGAATGTTCGAAGAGGCCCGAACGTAGATGATATTGAGAAACGCGGTTACGTCGAACACTTTGTTCCACGAACGGAGTTCCTGCCTTTTGTAAATTAGGCAAAACGTTTGCTCTGCGTTTGAAGGCGACGTATGATATATACCGGCAACTTTATTCCGACTGGGCTGCTCTTTGTCAAAGCGAACTCAGAATCTAATAAGTTCGCCTCGAGAGCTGATACCCTCTTCCGTCGTTGTGTCAAATACGGGATGGTTCTACTATATTAAAAAAAAGTCAGTCGAAGGGTAAGGAATGAAATTTCTTGCTCTTTGAAGACTTCGAGTTTGAGAATTTGTCAAGTATATTTGCAATTGACTAGGCTAACGACAGAAAAGTACAGTTAATAGAAGGTTATTCCGTGTAATAAATAATAAATCTTGCGATGCTTTATTATCGAGGTGATCGAGCTTGATAGTTTATCACGAGAAATTATTCAAGGTTCTATTTTCTTCAAAGTGATGAACAATCTTCATTTATTTTTGGAATATCCTCGCGAACAAATTTTCGACTCGATGCTTTTTCATCCTGCAGAATCGTCGAAACATTGTTCTTAAATACATCGCGCGATTCAAAGGCGCGAGATCGTATAATAACCAGCGCAGCTGGTTGAAAATGCTTTCAAGCCCGAAACGTTAAACAGGTTATGACGAACCTGTGGTTTGCAGCGGCAACGTTTGCCTCTTGGTCCTCCCTCTTGGTTTCGAATTCCGTCCTCCGCTTGCAAATTTATCGGGAATACTGCGATACCGTACTCAATTCCTTGGCTGACACCACCAATGTGCCTGCCGCGCGTCCACCGTGGAATTTGCAATCGCGTAATGTTTGCCCGGCAAATTATGCCGCACGTGTGCTTAAGGAGCGAGCCAATTGGTCACGTACCGTTGGTAACTTTTCATGAGAGAGACCACACGGCAACGTTTACGTGTGTTCGATCGCGTTGTTTCGCGTCCAATCAGTCGCTTACCAACGGAAATCCGAGGGACGACCAAGCGAATTTATGTGACGTTTCACTGAGGGGTGAAACAAATGGGATTTCGGGCGAGATGCATGCAACGCGGGCATCTTTATGAAGATGCAGAGGCATTCTCCCGAGGTGTTCCGGCCTTTAGGAGGAGTAAGTGGCGGAGTAGGGATCGTCACGACCTAGAAACGTGTAAACAGCAAGGTTGAATGAGAAATTTTTTTCTCTAGCTGCGTGACAATCTTCATTTCTTCTCCCCTTCTCCTCTCCTTCCAGGTTTCTCGTTCACGCGCGAAAGAGAACACACTTTGAGGGGCTTCGTTCCCGTTTCACTTTTGAAAGAACGGTCGTTAATACGGGGCAATTTCTTGTGTCGATTTTCCTTTTTTTTTTTTTCTTTTTTCTTTTTGCTTCTTCCTTTTCGACGAAATGTCTTTCGAAACAACCTCTCTGGACGGGAAGGCGGGAATGAAAAATTCGAGGAGCGCAGCGATGTTAACGACGCAGAGAGAAATTGAGCGACAAATAAGCGCCATTACACGTCATTAACCGCGTTCCGCTTTGTCACGCTAAAAATTGTGAATGTTCTCGACTGTCCCGCGAAACTTCTAATTTGAAGTTTAAAGGGACCCCGTAACTTATAGTGACTCTTGTCGAAAAGGTATTCAATTTACTGTCTAATTTCCTCGCGAATTGTCTTGACGAGTAACAACGTCACCAATGTACATGCCGCAAAATGTACATGCGAGACTTACCAGTTTGTAAAATCCACTCTCTCTTTCCCCCCGAGATACATTGCAAAATATCATTTCGCTTTATTTCTCTCGATGCCGTGAAAAAAAGAAAAAAAAAGAAAGAAAGAAAGAAAGAAGAAAAATTCGATCGTCCATCCGTTCGTTTTCACGTGAAATCTTGAAACTCGCGGAGCCGTTTTTAATTTTCTTTCTCCAAATTGAACGTCCTTTTGGTCGTGTAGCGTTTCACAGGAATCGAGACAACAGTCGGTTGAACCCCGTTGCTAAAAAGTTTCCATCGCTGTGAAATTTCCTGTCTCTTTCCTCTCTCTCTCTTTTTTTTTTCGCCAACCTGGTGAATTTTCATTCCCATCTTCAAACATTGAACTTTCATCTGCGATTTTGGGAGTTACTCGACGCGAGGCCGCGCGAATTTTCCCCGGCGTAGTGAAAATAACAAAAAAAAAAAAGAGTCGGCGAAAACGTTGAAAATTCATTCGGCCCCCGTGTGTAACTTTCGACGGTGTGTTTTTCAGGATAAACAATGAACTCGCAATTTTACGGAGTTTACGCGGATTCCGCGTTCATGCGTCTCATCTTGAACAAAGGTTGACTTGAAGCAATTAGAGTAAATGACGGAATCCTTTGTGAAAAGAAGCAGAAATGGTAGAGAGCGCACTTGCGTCACGCAGGCAACTCCGTAAATCTTTCTCTAACTCTACCTAGTGAACTTTAACTCTTTTCCCTTTAAACTGAAATCCAGATCTTTTTTGCTGCACTACGTGCTCTCGTAGTACGGAATATTCTGCCTCCCCCCCCCGTACAAGCCGAGGAAATAAAACGCTTGGCGTTTAAATAAACAGTATGAAATATTTTTACCTCTTATCTTGACCCATTTACGGTGTACAGCGAGATGGAAAATACACCCTTGCCGCTGAGATTCTTTTTCCGCCGTTCCGATGTGAAACGAAATTTGTTGCCATTATCTGCGTAAGTCGTTTCTCGATCGATAAAAATCAGAACTGACTTCCACTTGTTTAACGCTATAAATTAGTCCTTTATGCAGATAATCGCATAAAGTTTGTTGCAAAAAATTTTTACTCTTAGATAAAATTCACCGTCATTGGAAATCAAATTCACCCTTTTGCAAATCGAGTCTTCCTCGAGTCGTTATAATAAAAAAATATCATCTACATTATGTTTGTTTAAATGTCTGTCTACGTTTTTCTATATTTGTTTTCTTAAGCTGCTGTAAACGAAAAATAAAATCCGATGTAGAGTTGTTATTCGGAAATCGAAATTTTATATTACGATTAACTTGAGCGGGAACTAACACAAAATGAAATTGACATAATAACATAAAATAAAATTGACGTAAAATATAACACCGAATAACATAAAATAAACATAAAATGAAATTAACGTAAAATGCAAATATAACAGCAAAAGGTGTGAACTGGTCATCTTTCGAGTACTAACTCTCACGATCGCACAAATAATTACGAGTAGAATCACGAAAAATAACAGAACGACATTTTTGAGTCGTCGTCTATAAAATTTGATTTGGGGGGCGAAAATTTGATCTGCCAATTTTATGTGCAGTTTTATTTCCAGATCTACAAAAAGAGATTAACCCACAGTGCAGTAAAGTGAACATAATCTGCAAGAAGGGTGAATTTGAAATGCATAGCCTGTATACACATTCTTGACACGTACTTTCGAGCACGTACACTCTTTGACATGATCATACACTTTTTTGGCGGGGAATCATACACTTTTCAACGTAATATACATATATATATATAAGTTCTTAGCGAAACAATTCTACCGAATTCATCTGTCGATTTTGACGAAACGATGCTTTCGTCATAGTAACAGATGGCCGCGATAGATGACGATGCAAGAACACTGATCACTATTTTCAACACCTTTATACGCGATCATAAATCTCGCAGTGATTATTCCATTATTGGATTCTCGATGTACACGTTCTCCTCGGTCGCGAACGACCTCTTATTGTTAGATTCCGGGGAATTCACACCGTGTAACGTGTGCATTTGGTTAGCATATTTGACGGCCGTGTCTACACCAGATTAAATTTCGAACAATGCCACGTTTTTTTTCACCGGGCGATGGTAAATTTGTCCATGTTAACAGATTAGCTTGAGCAACTTGGCGAGCTCTGTTCAACGTGAAACGATAGTTGAGCACGTGTAATTTTTCTCTCGCAGATAAATTGTTTCTGGTGAGAGTAATTCAGTGATGTTGTTAGGGTGATAGCATCGTGATGACGGTGTGTCTCGTATCGAGTCCCGAATCTCTAATCCTGCGAGGTCTCGAGATCTCTCCCCTTTCCTCGCACTGCAAATTAACTTTTGCATATTCGCACTTCTGATCAAATTCATTCACCCATTTGCAAATCGAGTTTTTCCAAAAGTTCCTTTCCTCTGAGCTATTGTAGTAAAAGTAAAATCCGAGGTAAGATAAAAATTTTATCACGCGCGTTTAATAAAATACTTGACCAACAAGAAATAACGTAAAATTAATATGAAATATTTATTTAAATACTAAATACTCAAAGTATTTATGTACACATATGTAGATTTACCCCCAATGCAGATTTTTTATATATATGTATATATTTTTTAGAGAGTTTTTTATATATATATGTATATATTCATACAATAGTTATGACAATTTGTAGGAGGGACAGTTGCAACGTCACTAAACATGGTTTTAGAAAATATTTCTTGCGCAGAATTTAATTTCCTAACCCAAACCTTTTAAATTGGCGTTCGTACGATACATCGAGGATTATTTCATTTTTAAATCAACCACAAAGTGAACTTTGATTCGCGAGTATGGCGAATTTCATTTGCGAGAAGGTGAATGGGTTAATCTATAGCGCAGAAAAGGAGAATACGATCTGAAAAGGGGTTAATTTGGAATCGAAAGAACCTGGAATCCGACTCCTCGATCCCGAATCGCGATTATTGAATAGTGGAACTATACAGCGGACTATAATTATTGACTTCCGATTCTGAGCTTGTATCTCCTCTGACCCGACTCTGGATTCAATCTCTTCACGATTTTTCTCGATTGCTTATCCCAACAGCTGTTTTATACAAATTTCATACTAGTCGTGCTGTGTTATTTTACAAGAGAGGACTGAGAAAATAACCGTGTCGTTGTAATAACATACACCAGTTTTCACAGCTGGTACAGATATTTTACGAGCGGTGACCCGAAAGTACGAGCATCAGGCGGCCACGCGCGTAAATCCAACCGAACCGGGCACCCACCACAAAGACACGAGTTTCCGACGAAAACACGGGACAATAGCGCGGAATTTGTTGCTAACAATTCCAACTCGAAGGGAACGGCCGCGGTGCCAAAAATTTTGCGCGCGAACCAATCAAAAAGGAAAAAAAAAAGAAAAAAAAGAAAAAAGAGGAAAAAAAGAAACACGACATTTGCTATTCACACTTTGCCCACGACTAATAGGAAACAAATGTGGTTGTTGGAAGCCCGGAAAAATAAAGGGAAAACCAAAGAGAAGATTGCACCCGACAGCTCGCAACGCGAAACACATTTATTCGGTTGTTACGTTTCGGGAACTAATTCGCGAAAAAAATTGCACTCGGCGACCTTCCTCTATCTTGTTGATTATCGCGCGGACAGTTTCGGCTAACTTCGTTTCACGCGAGTCGTACGATAATTTACCGCGAGATCAAGTTACGATGTCGTTGCGACTTTTTTGCTGTTATTTTCATAAAACTGAGGCAAAAAAGGGTGTCGTAATAAGCGCGCGCTTCTCCCTAATTCGTCTCGCGTAACATCTCTCGTCGACATCGTCCAAAGGAAACCCGTGCTAAATTCGAACTGTGCGGATAATGTGATAAAAATTAGGAGAGTAGAAGAAAAAAAAAAAAATCACGAATGAAATCGTAAAGAGAAAAATCGCGCGTGGTTAACTTCGTATGAAACACCCTGTATATTACGACACGAACGCAGAAATCCAACCGCTCTGAGAGCTTCCTTTTCCTTTTTCCTTTTCATCGTTTTCTCGGCGCGGCGTACACCGAAAGACAGAGGCGCTTTGAAAATGCACATCCTTCGTTTGAATAGTTCTGGTAAGCGGATTGTAAAGTTCAGGAAACAGAAACTAATTCATGATACGTCCTGTGTGTGCGCGCGCCCTTGTTACCCGGCTCCTGTGGCTGCGACTTCGTGTTTTTCAGTTAATTCCACCTCAAAGCACGGACAGACAAGTACACGAACAGTCGAGAAGCCGGGCATTTTTATATTTTTCGTCGATCGTCCATTTAGCTGTTGCTCGTGGCCATCGAACGACGATTAGTAAATATTCGAGAGTACTGAATATATATATAATATATATATATTTATAATATTATAAATATAACTAAAAATAAAATATATTTATATAAAATATATAAAAATTTAATTTTCTTTAAAATAAGGATAAGGATAGGATAATAAAAATAAATAATATATATATTATAAATTTATATATAATATATATATAATATATATAAATATATATATAAATAATATATACATATAACATATATATAATATAATATTATAAATATAACTATAAATAAAATATATTTATATAAAATACACAAAAATTTAATTTTTTTTAAAATAAGGATAAGGATAGGATAATAAAAATACATAATTATTCGTGATTCGACGAGTTGTAAAATTTGAGTAAAACACTCGCGATAGGAATTATGGCTTCGATTTGAATGAAGTGGCAAGTCGTAGTAACGTGAATTTGAATTTTCATCAATTTTAATTCTTCAAATTATATATAGCGCCTTCGATGCTTTTGTCTGACTTTGGCGATTACAATCAAATAAGAGAAACAATTTATATGTGTACATGTATACCTAACGCGACACACTTGACGCAGTGGGGAGATCGATGCGGTGGAGGGGATAGCGCAAGGGCCGCCAGTTAGCCACTTTTGCTTTACATCATGTTCTATGTAACTAATGTTTGCTGAGGGCTAAGAAGAAAATCGTCAGGCAAGGGTTGTTAAATTTTTTTTGACGATTAAAATATAATAGACACAAATAGTTGTAAAAAACTAAGCGAAAATATTGATATAGTTTGGTGGAGTTTGTCAGAAAAGTTTCTATAAAAATTCCGCAAAGTTCAAAGAGCAAGCAACACGTTAATAGATGTATATGCAACGAACTCTAACGAATATTGACAAACACGTCAGAAAATTTCACGTCTCGATGCTTCGGGACGAAGTTCGTTATATGTATGTAAGTACCGGGGGAGTGATCTGACTGGCGAGTAATTCATGGAATCCTCTTAATGTCTCGAAACATATCGAATAAATTTGATGCCAGCGGAACTTACCAGAATTTGAGGTCGTTCGAAGCTGACAGCGCCGAAGTCTCAAAGTTCTTAGAGTTGTAAAACTTTATCGTGACTGGCGAGGAATGGATATTGGCAAATCTTACGATCGGCGTGAACGAGTATGAACGACGTCGTTAGGGAAATTGGGGACTCCGCTGGCGGCCATATTTGCCATAACGGATCGATTGATTCGCACGTTTATTCGCGTAATAATATTGTTGCCAGTATCGACTGACGCGTAAATATTTCCACTTGGGTGTTTCGTGAGGAACAGTCTCGGAATATGTGAAAGTGCAAAACTGGCGAACGCCAGTTTGTACAATTAACCAAAACTCCGCGAGTCGAATTAATTCCGAGTAATTGTAGAACTATTTACGAAATTGCATCTCATATCGGGCTGTCGAATATTCATGAGCTCTTCTAATTGTTACTTGAAATTAATGCGTATGTAATGCGCGGGCACCGATTAACCGTAACGGGACGAATGTTCCAATCATTGGCGTCGCAGTTGAAGAATAAAGAAATAATTTTAGAAATATTTTCTATCGGTCGTAAAATAAATTGCAATTAACCCTTTTGCAGATCATGGTCATCCATTGAAAATCAAATCTTGTTTTATTAAGTTCGTTGTAAAGTTATTCAAACGAAATGAAAATTTTATCTCTCGTGTGTATAATAGTACTCAAACGTAGATACAATTATGTATCATAAAACATAATTATTTAACTGTATTATATTTAATATAAAAGTACGATAAAGTAATTTTATAGTTTTATAGTTTTTATAAAGTACTTTTATAGTTTTATAGTTTTTTATAAAGTACGATAAAGTACTTTTACAGTTTTATAGTTTTTCATAATGTAGTTTTATACTTTTATCTACTATAAAAGTACGATAAAGTACAGCATTTAAAGTTATTATATATACTAGACTATATTACCACTGTATCATAGTAAAAATATTATATATACTACGGGTATTTACTTTGCCTTTCTTTAGTCACTCGCGAAATGAATTTGATTTGCAATAAGAAATTGAACTTTATTTGTTAAAAGAAGAAAAAAAGTGATCTGCAAAATCGGTGTCCTTTGCACGAAACAAGGAAAGGATGAAGAATCGGGCGTGGGCCAGGCATACATAAATCACCGGAAGACGTAACTCTACGTCAGCGGTGGCGAAAGTGTTAATTAACTGGCGAGAAAATGTCAGTGAGTTTATCAGTTGTCGCTGAATGTGTCACGCCGGTGTCTGTACAAACGTATCGCAATCTCGTATCGTAATAAATTCCCGAATGGACGTTGCTGGCCGCAGCCGATTCCATTTTTGACCAAGACTCGCATAAATCGGCCCGTGAAAATTTCCCGGTTGACGTCGAGGCCCGTCGGGGAACGTTGGCTGTCGACGACATTTTGCACAGCCACGCATGATTGATAAAAAAAAAAAAAGAAAACCAATCGTACTTTATCTACTTCCTTTATTCGTTAACAATTTTTTTCTTTTGCTATGTGAAATGTACGTTTTATATAAATTCACATTTTCTGGTTTTTTTTTTTTTTGATTTGTGCGATTGAAATTAATCATACTATTATCAGACGTTTCGTCGAATTTTTATTATGAGCGTCGGATATATATATATGGCATCTATTGACGTATTTCAGAGTGATTGCATATTAGAAATACATTTTAGACACATTATAACACCAGAACTACCAAAGTGGTCAAAATGACCAATTTATAATTTTTGGGCGTGAAACAGTGCATTTTTAGAGATTTAAATGATTTTTAGATAAAATATTTAGATATATGAAAGCTTAAAACTTTTTTATCTTTTCACTTTAATGTTTCTGATGGAAATTTTATGTTTCAGTCGTTGGTAGTTGTAGCGATAATATACTTTAGACGGGCTTTTTCTATTCCGACAGTGGAATATTCGTACGATGGGAAATTATTGTAATAAAAAAAAATCTTTTTTAATCTGTCACAATTGGGAAAAATCCGGTTATAGGCATAACTGTTAATCTCTTACAAATTTAGGTTAGAGGTTAGAGGTTAGACTTTTAGCATAACTGTTAATCTCTTACAAATTTAGAGGACTTATAGTTAGGTTAAGTTTGGGTTACAGTTTCAGTTAGGTTTTCGTTTGAAAAACTGAAGTTTGCTTTAAAAAAAAGAAAAGCATTCCTTGTCGAAATGTTCGAAATCTAAAATTCCTTTTCTCTTCAACATAATTCTTCGTTCGAAATTGCTGTTCTTTTCCAGTGAAATTCTTCGTTCGAAATTCTTCTTTCGAAATCTGCAGACAAAGTTCGAAGTGAAATGTTTTTTTTTTTTTTTTAAACTTTGAAAGTAAAATTTTCATTGTAGAATTTTTATTTCTTTCTTTTTTTTTTTTAGCAAAATCCTTCGTTCGAGATTCTTTTGGAAACTGTAAACTGAAATTTTTGTTCTAAACAAAATAAAGTGCACCGAGTTCGGCCTCGTTTACCCCGTGGTTACGTAACGAGACGAGCTTTTATCCGACGCGTGTCGAGGCGGGGTGTGTGTTAGGTCAGAGTTCACCGTGAGCCGCGCCGCGGCCTTAAATCGCGCCGCGTTGCGTGAAAACCGCAAAGTGATACGGGCAGACGGTCCGGGTTAAAGTAAGTATAATGGGGAGCAAGATTCGAGGGCAGATAGCGGGGCAGGTTAACCGTATTTATCGGAATGCCGCTGCAAGTGGATAGCCTCGTCGCTTTGCATTATGAAGAGGGGAGGTGCGGTTAGATTTGAGGTCGCGTTTCCATCGCCTGTTCCTGCGAACGTATTCCCTCGCTCGCCGAGGCTTGATTAATTAACAAAAGCTGTCACGTGCTCAACATCCGCGCTTTGTTACCCTGTTTTCTCAAGGAACATCCCGCGCACACGCTGTGCTTGAACAAATAAACGAGTTACAACAGTCAAGCGAGGGCTGAGAAATTGTCGAACTGATGTAACTTTGTAGAAGAAGATTCATCTGGACTCGTTTCTATTTTCACGGTGAAAGATGCCACTTTGACAATAGTTCGCGAGCTCGTCGCTTTTTTTTTTTTTTCTTTTAAGATGAATTGTTACATCGCGTGGATACTTTTTCTTGTCGAAAATTGTGAAAAACTCAAAGATTGAGAAAATTTTCTCATAATCGAATCTAGTATGATCTTGATGATAGAAACTTTCTCTTCTTTTGCTTTTACGATTCTGTTTCATTGTCATTTCGTTGAACTTGAAGCATTAACGTTAGGTGACGAAACTGGTTACGATTTCTTGAATTTTCGTCGTTAAATTTCGTCATTAATAATAGCATAAAGAAGAAAGAAATCGTACAAGTTTCAAGGGATGGTTGCAAAGGATCTAATTACGAAAAAGATTTTCGAACAACTTTCTCAAAAAACGACTGGTGACGCATTGTCAAAATAGCGATGACCACTCTTCAGGATTACGCCAAGAGTGGATCGTCGCGGGATCTCTTTTTACAAAGTCACATCAGTCTGGATCATCGACAATTTTTCATTGTTCACTGGGCACGATGCACTGTGTAATTCTCTTCGTTGTAATTCAATTTTGAGTAGAAAAATGTTTACACTCTATATTTGTATCTTCGTACGATTCTTCTACTTTTTGAAAAATGATCAAGAGACATGAAAGTAAGAACGTGTCTCGTCCAAACGTACATACATACATACATACATACATACATACGTGTATATCGTATAAACACGTATAGAGATACGCTGCATCGGCGATCGATTATTCGCGATAACTGCATTTGCGGCGGCGAATATTATTTTCGGGGAATTCGTCTTGGTGTTTGAAACGTGTGGGAGAATCGTTTGGGCCTGGTAATTTGATCGGGACGAACGCCACCGTTTGGTGGTGGTTGTGAAACGAAATTTCGATTAAAATCCAACAGGGAAGAATTCATCGGTTGAATTTCTCTCTCTCCGTAAAAGTCTCTGCGAGAGACGAGATAAATCACCAAAGTTAATCCTTTTGCTGTCGCGAAACGCGTAAGTTTGTCGGAAAGCGAGAAAAACAGTGATACATCGTCGGATCCAGCAGCGTTTCCTCGACGTATGAATTGTGGAAACCAGCCGATGCCGATCGCGCGCGAAACTTTTCATGCCGCGTGATTTTTATCGCTATTTGATTGATCGACCGACTCGCGATGAATTTCCGGTGACGAAAAATTGTCGATTTTATATTTACTTTAAAGTAAATACGACACACTGCTTTGATAATCGTGAGTTTGTTCTTTTCTGCAAGATGATTTCACATCACGTTGTTGTTGAGAAAGAATTGAAAATTTTCCCTCTCGAAGCATTCAGTCAGAGTTCAGGACGTCTCTCAAAGCAATAAAAAATTCCTTTCTTCAGAAGATCATTTCCTTTCTATATTTTTTTATCAAACTTTGAACTTGTCAGAATTGAAATTCAGGAAATCTTCTAATTTTCTAAGAGGTCATTTTAACCTATTACGTGCCACGCACGTCGAGAATATTTTGTTCCAAAATTGTAATACTTTCTCAGTTTTAAGTATATTTCTTTTTCTTCTTCTTCTTTTATTTTTCTTTAATGTCGTATCGACAGCGAAGTCATTAGCGACGACGGTGCCATTAGATATGTGTGTAGTAGTTTTTGAGATATTTTAATACTCTTTGTATGTCATTTTGAGAAGTCAGGTTCATGTTTGCGTTGATTCCGTATTTCTGTCTTTGGATTTCTGTAGTGTGGCATTCGTGCAGTATGTGGGTTATTGCAATGAGTGCAGGTGGGTGGTGAAGTATTTTTGATTTTGTGTTCATGTGTCAGCTTGGTATAGATCGGTTCTTAGGCGTGAGATAATTATTCCTTCTTTCCTGTTGGTAAGGTTTGGTGTTTGCTGGTGAAAGTCTTGGATACTTTTGTGTAGTTGGGTGCTTTTAGTTGTTTCCCATGTATTGTTCCATTCATTTCTTTGCTACTTTTTTGCAGTGGATTATTTGATCGTTGTTATTTAAGTGTATTTAAGTAAAACAGAATAGGCAAAACAAATAATAAATTTGTTACTTTTCAATCATTTCCATCCAGTGACATCGTATCGACATGAGTTCGAAAAGAAAGCGACGAATTATCGTATACGGTTCGGTCACTCGTTATGGTCCGCAGTCAGTTGCAACTTGCAAGTGGTTCGGAGAGAAAATTTCAGTCCTCAGGGCCGTAATGGATGGAATCTGATCGCGTAAAGAAAATTTTTAATGTCTTTAGACAATATTGTTTTGACAATCCTCACTTTGGTACTTGTTGCATGATCAAAAGTCATCTTCAAAAAAAAAAAAAAAACTCTCAATCGTCAAATTAAAGGCATCACGCTCTAAAGACCAAGTGGATTAGTTATACGTCGCCAGTTACGCTCGTCGCTGGAAAAATTGACAATTTAATAAAAGAAGAATGGAATTTATTCGAGATATAACGACGATCAAAAAAAAATTCGCGAAACAACGGCGCATTACGAGCGCTAAATATTTAAATATAATTTCCCGAGTTTTTCTCCCCCCTCCTCCTTCCGTCCCGATGAATAATGCACACGCGTTATTTCGCGTACGGAAATGCAGCAATTTGAATACGAAACGTACGAAAAAATAGAGCCTGGCGAGACACATAGATGAAAGCGCAGCGAAGTGACGATACAATACACAGCATGTACAATACACAGAGTGGCCACTGAAAAACTGAAGGGCTGTTGAAAAAGTCGTAACTTGTTCATTTTCAATCTTCATTATTTTTATTTTTATTGTCGTTGTCGTTGTTATTCGCACGTAATAACTGAAAAAAAAATCCATTAATTGTATTTCCGAATGAAATAATAAAAAAAAAATTGAAAAGCAAACATGTGTTTGTAAAAATGATTTTTGTTCGTATGTCATTCGGTGTTTCACTGGCCCCTGTTGGATCACGTTTAAAGCAAATTATATTTCGCTCCAGAAAGCCAGAGGCAGAGAAAATGGAGGAGGCGAGCTATGGTTTCGGCTCGATTTTGGCGCATGCTCGTGGCGAGCATCGTTCATTAACAATGCGATTTAAATTAAGCGACGTGAACGTTTCGGATTCTACAGGGGACGCCGGTGAATGATTTAGCATAAATAGCAACGTTATATATGTATGTGTGTGTACCTAGCACCAGCGGAGCGGCTCTCTCGCTCGTCCTCCGAAATTTCGAGTATAAATTAACAATATACTGTTTGCACACACAAAGCGCGTAACGTGATATCGCAATTGATGCCGTCAAGCAATTATTAACCGCGCCCGTTGAACCGTGAATGAAAAGCGGCTCGTTATCGGCCGGACGTGAAATTAATTAGCACATTGACTTTATTTGTCCCTCGAATAAAATGTATGCGCGAGTCGCGGTCAAGCGCGATTAATGTGAGTTTAATGTGTTTCTCGCGGTGCCGCGCGAGAAGGCATTGTCACGACGCGCGTCCGTTACTTTCGAGTGTCGAACGTAATTACACTCGAGATACTTAGAACTTGGCTGAAAAGATAAAAATAAGCGAGAAATATAACTAATTATATGAGGACAGGGGAAAATTTAAGTTTTTGCTGTTTTAATGTTGTTTGTGAGAACTTGGGCAAATTCGAAGATATCCAGAAGAAGAGTACAATTAAGTATGAAGACGATGAAAAATTTCAAATATTTTATTTGCAAGTACTTGGGCAAATTCAAAGGTATCCAATTGAACGGCGAGGAATATAATGAAATTTCATAGGGATATAAAACTTTTTATTTAAATTTCGAATATAATTTGGCCGGTAATTTAAATTGATGCAGCTTCGTTAACAGTGATTATATAACGATTCACTTGGCCTTATTTCGCGGAGTGAAGTTTTCTACCTCGATAGTCGTTATAAAGTCACTTTCAAGAAGAAAAGGAATTAATCATGCAGCGGATGGAAATGTATGTGGATACTTCGTTTTTTCTCGAAGTTTGTCAAAATTCAAATCAGCACGACAATATGCGTAAGAATATTAAACAAAATTTTCTCGTGGCGAGATCTACCGAGTCTTCTCTTTGCAACGATTTCTTTGAAACTTGATTAAAAATAACCTCGAGAAATGATTAAAAGGTAATCAAAGATTAAATGATGATTAATTAAAAATTTATCGTGTTATTTAAGTTTGGTAAAATAACGAAGAAAGATCATACAGTATTTTGAATGATCGTTGAGAGTTTCAATCTTCAAAAAGACCATGATGGACTTTGTCACGAAACTAAAGGTTTTTCAATATTTTTACACACGTTTGGATTTTTACAATTTTTGAAAAAGAAAAAAAATGTATCCTTGACTATTACTATTTATTATCTCTCACTTGTTACATGATGTAAAAGTAGAAGCTTCACGCTTTAAGACAAGTTTAAATCATTGATCAATTTCTCATTGCCATTGACACAGTTAGGCTATTTTCAGGTAAAACTATTTCACAATTTTCACCAACGAAACGATAAATAAAATTCTCTTGTAATCACGCAAGCGTGGAAAGCGAGACAGTAAAAATCTTCGACTATCTGTTAAGTATTCTGTCGAGTTAAAATACATTCGAAATTAGTTGAAACAGGAGACGAGATATTATCAATTCCGCTAGGAAGCACGCTTGAAAAATGTGAGCAAAGCAATCGTCTTATTTTACGAATTTGTATTAGTTGAAATTGTCGCAACGACAATGAGAGTCTCCTCTAATCATACAGTATTTTGAATGATCGTTGAGAGTTTCAATCTTCAAAAAGACCATAATGGACTTTGTCACGAAACTAAAGATTTTTCAATATTTTTACACACGTTTGGATTTTTACAATTTTTGAAAAAAAAAAAATGTATCCTTGACTATTACTATTTATTATCTCTCACTTGTTACATGATGTAAAAGTAGAAGCTTCACGCTTTAAGACAAGTTTAAATCATTGATCAATTTTTCATTGCCATTGACACAGTTAGGCTATTTTCAGGTAAAACTATTTCACAATTTTCACCAACGAAACGATAAATAAAATTCACTTGTAATCACGCAAGCGTGGAAAGCGAGACAGTAAAAATCTTCGACTATCTGTCGAATCAAAATACATTCGAAATTAGTTGGAAACAGGAGACGAGATATTATCAATTCCGCTTGAAAAATGTGAGCAAAGCAATCGTCTT
This sequence comes from Frieseomelitta varia, assembly GCF_011392965.1. NCBI lineage: Eukaryota > Metazoa > Arthropoda > Insecta > Hymenoptera > Apidae > Frieseomelitta > Frieseomelitta varia. The sequence continues at coordinate 469,070 of NW_025109945.1, read as the reverse complement.
ATTTTACGAATTTGTATTAGTTGAAATCGTCGCAACGACAATGAGATTCTCTTCTATCCTAATCACGAGGCAACGGAAATCACCAATCATTGTCTAAATCCAGTGAAAATAACGAAGTTGGAAATTAACTTTCCACACTTTCTGTCCAATGAAAATACATTCGAAATTAGCCTCGATTAAGCTGAGAAAGAGGAGAGACAGATTATCAATAGCGAGTTGTTAGCCGACGCGGTAAATTCTAATCGTATCAGCGCGATATCGGTCTCATGCAAATGGGGCGGCAAAGTTTTAAGTCGCGCGGCCGAGACGGGACGAGACGAGACGAGACGCGGGAGACGAACGCGGCGAATTACGCTAAGTGGAAGTCTCTCTCTCTCTCTCTCTCAGGACAAGTGTTAAATTGCAATTATGCTAAATCCGTAGCCGGCGTGAACAGGAACAGAAACGGAACGGGACGTTGCTACGGAGGGAAGCCGTGTTAACGATACTGGAAATGGCGTCGTAAAATTTCCACGTCCCCTCTGTCGGACGTGGTTAACAACCAGTCGCTTCGTAGACGAATTGCATCGTCTGTAATTAATTGTGTCCTCCGGTTCGCTGATGATTAAACGGTAAGATTGTCGTTCACGCTCGGATGCGGCCTACCGTCGAATCACGTTCAACGCGGAATTTGTTTGTCCGCGTCCGCGAGCGTTTAGTCGAAAGTTTAGCACGTCTTCCGTTGCCAAAACGAGGTCAGCCATGTTGTTACGTTTTGCGTGCACTGTACGTACATAATCGCACACATGCGCAACGTGTGCAATCAAGAGAAATATTCCGCGATTTCAATGTCATTCCCTCCGAGGCAATTTTATCGCCCCCTTTGTTCGAAACGAATTTCTTTCGATGTATCCCAACCTGAACCCTGTTTTGCCCCGTTTTTTCGCCGTAATAATTCTCGCTGTTTTTTGAACCCTGAACGTTTTCCCGCTCGCTGGAGTTTCCCTCCCGGCGAGAGGTAAAACTCTCCTTTGAAACATGTGGCAAGAAGCATCGAGCCGCCGTGAAATGTATTAGATTCGTGTGTTTTGGAGGATTTATAGACGACGGGGAACGTGGTTTTTTTGGTGTAGAAATAGGTAACGTTCCCAAATGTTCCTAAGATCACTTAGCATCCTGTTAGTTGCCGCATCGTACGAAACGGAGCATAAAGATTAAATCGTGGCGCAGTTTTGACGAGAGCCAACTACGTCCAATTTGTCGCTTAACATTGTCAGTGAATGATGATCTAACCGGATTGAAAAGCAGTCATCGTGTCTAAAGATCGTTCATTTCGAGTGATCTTTCCAAGAGCTGTTCGACTGTAATGAAATCAAAATGCACGTGTTAACGTAGCAAGCGTTTCGTTCGATCTCTTTCAACATTTTGCTCTGTTTTGAGAGTGTGCACTGGTGTGCTTAATTATTTCTAGGCGACAACTCGCTAAATGCGTTTGCCCAAAGATTGAGTTGTGTCATAACAAAATGATAAATTTTTTTTGGTGTTCCTTTTGGAAAATTTTTCTATTTTATTGGTATTTACGGTATTTGACATTTTACATTTTGAAAATAAATAATTCCACTGAGGAGATTGAACTTGAGCTTTCATCAGTTTACAAAAAGAAGTAAAAAGTCAAATGTCTGCGAAATTAAAATGATTAGGGACAAATTTGTTTTTGCATTGTATCAAGTCAATATTCTAAAATTACAAGTATATATAATTTCTATTTATTACATTAAATTACAAGTATATATTTTACTTATTAAAATTTAGTTTATTCATTAAAATTAAATTACAAGTATATATAATTTTATTAAATAGCGAAAGCGAGTATACTCGACGTTAAAAATTTCATTTTTTCATGACGTGTCAGTAAAGCAAAGTAAAGTAAAGGCGCCTCAAACACAAGTACATTGAGACATTGCTATGATTATTTTTTAGTGTTGTGCCTCGATTGCTGGTTTGTCACAGTTATTCGTCAGTGGTGTTTCAATTTTAATTTCAAACGACACGCTGTTTCGCTTCGATCGAGTAGGAAGAAACAACTAGAAGGGAGAATTAAAAGCTCAGAATTCTTTGTGCCTCTAATATTTTAATTGCACGTGTAACCGTACGTAGGAGTAATTTCCCTTTTCTCCTTCCTCGCGTCAAAGTAACGTGAGCGAAACAAGATAACGATTCCCGCGCAGCCGGAATCAGCGTGAAAACTAAACGAAATTGACGAAGGAGGGGAGCGTGTTTCCCACGCTTTATTTAACCTTAGACCCTGTGCAGAGCCTCGGCTGACCGCTGAAACGAGGAGAACCATAATCCCGGATGTAGCTCCAACTATGTCTTTATCTCCTTCGTGCAACACAAATTTCAACTATTTAATGAATCTGCGATGGAGCTTGCAAAGCTCCAGGCCATACACGCGCACGTAGCCTCGTAGCTCGAAACAAAAGGCTGAAATTTTGATTCGTAGAATTCGTCTCTCTCTTTCTCTCTCTCTCTCTCTCTCTCTCGAGCAACGAATTCAATTCTGCTCAAAGATAAAAACTTTCTGTCAATGTTTCTTTTAATTCTTCTCCTGGAAAAGAGTTGCGTTTCGCTTCGAAAAAAAAAAAGGGAAACGTTTGATCAAACGGACCGAGTAAAATAATCTTCGATCAAGTTCAAATTGAATTCCGTTTTCATATTCCAATACTCCTCGCGCTGTTGGAGAAGGAAAGGAGAACAAGTACGGGGAAGTGCGAGAACTTTTGACGATGTTTGAACCGACGGGTGAATTTCTTTCTTTTTTTTCTCTCTCTCTCGATCGGTAACGTTACCAGGTTACCGATCGAGGAGGAAGAATTCACTCGCAGCGCCGCGTAATTCGATCGAAATAAAAGGACGCCAAGTTTCGTAACGAGCACGTAATCACGTACACGGATGGTAGTTGAAGTCCCAATAACTCGCGGCCAGCCCCAACGGCGAGATTTCGACGTTAATGGGATAGCGTTGGAGCTCGAAGGCACCAGCTCGATTCGAGTCGACTTGGCGTAAAGTAATTCTACGCGCCAACTCGCGAGAGAGTTTCGTTTCGTCTCGTTTCCTTTCGTTTCGTTTCGTTTCGTTTCGTTTCGTTTCACGACTTTTGTCCAATGTCGTTGCTTTCTCGCGCGGTTACGTCACCACGGAAAGCCACCAAGTTTACGCGATCCGATTCTTCTTACGATCGTACGATCCACTGACATGTCCGACAGTGAACTTTTCGTTCAAGCCATTTGTAAAACGAAGAATTTGTTAAAAACATTTGTCATAAAGTCGTTTATCCTATTGCGGGACGAATACACGACTTTTAAGATCAACTGAATTTGGCAAGAAGACGCTGTAAAATTTGTTATCAAAATAAATGTTAAAGTAAATATTACTTATTGTATAGTATTATATGATTCATATAATAAGTATTCCAAGTACAGTGTTGTATAATTTATATAATAGTACACAAAGAATAATACTAGAAATATTTGGAACGAAACGTTTTATCTTAAATTAACTTTGACACTGTTAAAAAATTGTGTTTGTCAAAATAATACCTTGAAATTAAATTCATTGCCTCGTTCTCTACTGCATCTACTGAGCTCTAGACACTTTTCTTGATAATTATAACTTTTGCACTGTTGTAAAAATTGTAAGACATTATTAATCGTAAGATATTTAAGCTCTTTGAGAAACTGTCTTTACATTTTATTAATGTTCTCAACTTAAATAACAAGTTTAATATTAATGCTCTCAACTTGAATAACAAGTTTAACATTGGAACTAACATTAATATTCGTGTTCTCTTAAATAAATGTTAAACTTAAATAACAAATTTAATATTGGAACTCCCGAAATGAACAAAACGAGCAGTTTGTAATTTTTGTTCGATTCCTTTTTTTGATAGATGTATTTTCAAAGGTTGAAATAATTTCAGATTTCTCTTCTATTTTCTTCAGTTTAACATCTCTAAAGATAGAAATTTCATGCTTCAGTCGCCGGTGGTTCGGGTGGTTGATGGAACGAAATTTTTGAAACAACTGCTGTTATTTCTGTTCTCTTGCGCGATTTCAGAAATCTCCAATTAGCCAATTATTCAGCCGGCAGGTCAGATTCGGAAGGTAGTTTCAGGACTTTTAGAGAAGACGAAGCATCGGAGAAGAGTTCCTCGAGAAATCCTAAATCCTTGCTGGCTGTCCACCCCGCTGGCGCGTAATCCGATCAGTGTTTCACGATCTCGACGAGCTTCTTCGTTCGACGTTCCCTGATCCTCTGCCCACCCAAGACATCATGAATATCAGAAACTGTAAAAGGCGAATTTTACGAGACGTATTGCCAAAATTTCGCGGAATTCCGTCGAATGGCGTCGATTTAAAATGCAATCCCCGTTTCGAACGATCGAAAGGCAACAGTCTTTGTTTTGCAAATAAACGAACCCCGGGGGCGGACGATGTCCCAGGGGGGGGGGGTAGTGAAAAAAAAAGGCAGGTTTGTCGGAGGTAAACATTGCCATTAGAGTTTGCTCTGCTTTCGGCGAAAATTGAAACGTAGACCCCGCCGCACGTAAAAATCTGACGTTATATAAAACGCGTTATCGGCAGCGCGCGGGTTTTTTCTGATCGAACAACTTCGTTTACCTTTCCTCGTTGTCCTCTTTTTCTCTCTCCCGGGGAGCGCTTGAGGTCCTGCGTTCCTCCACCTGCTCCGCGTATTTCACGTGCCGCTGCATCGAATAATAATTTCTTTGCGTTATGCATCCGCGAATTTGCTCTCCAATTTGCAAAGAACTTCAAACCGAACCGAACCGAACCGAACGAGAAATTATCGGGAACGAAAAGGTTCCCTCGCCTCGTTCCCTTTCTTTCCTTCGTCTCTTCTTTCCGCTAAGCCAACGAATAGCCAAAAACGCGCGAAACGTTTGATCGGGCGGTGGGGAGGGTGGACTTTTATTTCTTCCTGTCGAATTCGACGTCGCGCGATTGGTTCGCGACGGTGAATGCCGAACAGTGTACCACCGCGTCACACAACAATGGTCGTTCCGAGGAGTGACACGCGTTCGAAATGAAATTGGAGCGAGCGAGGGTTGCTCTTTTGAGGAACGCCTAAACCTCCGGTGGACTTACGATTTCGCCGACAGTCCAACTGTTCGAGTTTTAATGTTTAATTCATACGGAATTGGCAAGTGGAAATAAAGGTTGCCCCTTGAGGGGAGAATAATATAAATCTTCGAGTAATAACGAGTCGGGTCGAAAGTGTTTTCGATCAGACGCAAGCGTTCGAAAGATTTCAAAAAAGAGAGAGATTTTTGGTATTTGTAAACTGAATTTGATATTGCTGAATTTTTCTATGTACCTCAAACAGATATAATGATGAATTTCCATACCCTTTGACGGGCCAAAAGTTTTTTTTTTTTCAACGAAACATCAAAATGCAAGAGAAAACTGATTTCATTAGTTTCAAATTAAATTTAAGTTTTTCATTGTGTGTTTGAAAAATTATTTCTTTCAAATATTATTTTGAGCGATTTTCGGCTCACCCTGTACTTTAAGGTCGTAATGTTTTTAAATGTTTTTGAATATTTTGTTAGATTTAACGCAAATATTTACACGAGTACCTATTTAAAGAAAATATTAAAATGGCATTGTAAATGTCAATAAATATTACGTTACAAAATGTTGCGTTTGTTTGAAATATATGGAGAAATAGAAATAGCGAGTCTCAGTGCTTTCGAGTACTCGCGTTTGATCGAAAACTTTTCGCATGTTTTTTTTGTTTAGGGGTAATATCTTACGATTTCTTTTCACAAAATTATCTGAATGTTAATAAGAGTTGATTAATTAAAAGTCAGTAAAAATGTAGAATTTTTTTCTCTTTGATACATCTCTGACGAGTGGAACCACTTGCAGTGAAACACCAGTTACATTTCGACGAGCATTGTATCTGCCGCGTGAACAATGCATGAAGCTTCATTTTCATAGTGTTTATTACGATGCGCGTCCACGCTTAGGGGATCAGTCGGTATCGAGCGCCGGGTCGTTTTGTTCTGGCAAATAACCGACGAAATTTGTCGCCCGGATTTTTAATTTCACGATCGAACGATCGCGCGCTTCACAAACACCATACCACGGCGAAAATAATAGTTTGATAAACATCATATCAATTCGAGATGCTTCGCGAACGAGACTTTTGTTTTTCAAGACACAAACAAATCGTAATTCTAGAATAGTAATGTGAGATGTCGATGAAAAGAGACATTTTATTACACTGTACATACTGAAAAATGTTTCAATACGTACAGGGTGTCCCATTTGGATTCTTATATTCTACATTAGGCCTGTCGAACTGGCGGCACCCCCTCCATACTTACTTTTCCCCCTCCCTACTTCCCTTTCTTTCCCTCCTGAACGACACACGAGCCTCGCTGTCACGCTTCAACTTCGTCTTTAAAAATGTTTTAAATTTAAAAATTAAATTTTCGTCCTTAAAAATGTTTTAAATTTAAAAATCAATTCCTGCTTTCTATAACTGACATTCTTCCATGTGTGTTTGTATTTCTTTCGTTCCAAAGAAACGTTATTATTACGTAACAAAGAGCAGAGTGTCCTGAATATGGCGCAGCAAAGATGGTACAGTTTTTTTTTTTTTTTTTTTTTTTCACTTAATTATCAGCACGTAATCGCCCGAAAGCGAGCGCGGCGGATGTGGAACTCGCCAGAGAAGGCAGCCAGATCCGGGCGCAAAAAAGATTGAAGAGCACGGTCGAGCTGTTGCTGCGAAAACATTGTTCCCGTCCACAAAGACCTCGGTGGAACCGAGTCAAAAAGTAAAACGGCGTGGCCGCCGTTTGTTCTCTTTCTCTGTTTGCGTTCCCCATTGGCGAGAGCCGGGAACGGGGCAAAACAGAGACGGGATGGGGGGGGGGGGGGGGAAAAAAACCGGGAACAAATTAGGACACGTTTCCTTGTCCCCTAAGAGGATTGTCTTCACAAGAGAGATCGCGAGACGCGCCCGGGTTTCAAAAGGAATTTAAATTTTCACCTCTAATTTCCTTTTCGGTTCTTTCCGGTCCTTTGTGCGAGGCGTTTTGAATAACTCACGATAATATCAGGGCCTCAAGGTCTCGGAGTAGGCGAAACAATTTTAACGGCCGTCTCTCGCGACTCTTAATATCTCTCTGTGCAACGGCTAGGAAAGTCGATTACTCGGAGATGGATAATTTATTCAAGCTGGCAAGCATCGACCCCTCACGATCGAGATACATGTATAGGGTGTTTCGTAACTTGTGGAACCCACCTCGGGAGCTGATTGTACGTCTAAAAATAATGAAAAAAAAGTCATATAAATATATGTCCTATCTGTCTCCATTTTACGAGATATAATAAATTTTCATAGATGATATAATAGTATATAATATAATAATTATATAATAATATAATATAATAATATAATATAAAAATAATATAATAATATAATATAATAATAATATAATAATAATATAATAATATAATAGTGATGAAGCTATTTTTACCAAGAATGGTATATTCAATTTTCATAATAATCATAATTGGGATGAAGAATACTCACATGTTATTGTGCATTCAAGACATCAACACCAGTTTAGTTTAAACGTATGGGCAGGAATAATTGATAAANAACCAGATGAATGACAAGACGCGTGCAGGCTTGTCTTCAAATGCAAGCTGGTCATTTCGAGCATCTTTTGTAAAAATAATTGAAACAGAAAATTCATTATGTTTCATAAACGAAGACAGATGGGATATATATTTATGTGACCGTTTTTTCATTATTTTTAAGCGTACAATCAGCTCCCGAAGTGGGGCCCGCAAGTTACGAAACACCCTGTATATGCTCGTGGCGGAATATTTTCGTTTTTTTCTTGAAAGAGAAGGAAACGATGTACTTGTAAGGAAGGAAAAAGACGTGATTCGAAAAGGAGGTTGTGCGCTTTGACTCGCTTTCGGTAAAAAGCGAGCTCGAGATCTGGCGTTCAAGCTGCCATTGTTATCGCTGGCACTGTTTCCTAGAGAAATTAATGCGCGCACGGCATGCCAATCCGAAAAAGAAGCAAGGAAAAAAGCAAGACAGGAGAATAAAGGACCGTTTTATAGGTTGGCCCCCGTGCTCCTTTAAGGGGGATGGTCTTCCCCTGCTTGGAGGTTCTCGCTTTAAAATAACGATCGGCGATATTTCAGAAAATGTTGGTTGCATTTTCACGTTGCATTTGCATTTCCCGCATCGCCGTCTCCTTTCCTTTTTACTTGCAACATGCGCGTATTTCTTCGCCGAGGGAAAGAGGAGGGGAAAAAAAAAAAAAAAAGAAAAACACAAGAATGAAAAGAAACCGTTCGAGTGGTTGAATAGAAAGGAGATTGGTAATTCTCGCGGCGCGGAGATTGGCGATTTTTTAAAAAATCATTCGTCCCGCGACGATGCGGAAATACGCGTTTACGTTTCGTCTGTTTCGCAGAAATTTCCTGCCTCATTTCGCTACATTTGCCGTTTCCATTTTTGTAAAATCGTGTATTCCATTTCGAGAAGCGTCTCTCGGCTAATCGCGTGGCTGTTACACGATAGACACGTGCACAAAGAGAATAAACGTTGCTGATAAATCGACGAATTACGAACGCGCGGTGGATCGAAAATGGCACTTCTAGCTTTCTTGCAATACTTGTGTGAAGACGAACGATACATTGACAAAATCTACGGTGGTCAAAAAGCAACCGCGTTCGTTTGAACGCTAGTGAAAAACTGGACTATTCGACAGGAGAAACGAAAGCTTTATTAATATATTGACCATTTTGTTCGATTATCTTTTGCTATCCTTTGGACAACTTTGTGAAGTTTTTTCATCTTTTTTGACAGATTCGATATCCTCATCAGCAAAATAACTGTGAACAGTGCAGTAATTTAAAGGCTTCTTCCACATACATACATTAGATAATTTTTTATGAGCGTGCTCAGTATTTGTTTTCTTTTCAAGAGGTACTATAGCTAATATATGTGAATATATACGAAAATGTTTCTTTTCGATTTTCCATTTTGAAGATGGAAATGACGAACGAACGTCAACGAGATTTTCTTCTTTTAAAACAAGCTTCAATAATCAATCATCAGATTGCACGATGAATCACCGGTTTAAATTGAAGTTAGTTACTATTAGAAAAAAAAAAAAAAAGAAACACGCATTATTCTTTTGGCCAAGTCAATACGAAAATAACGTGTACGATTTCAATTGTACAACACTAGCAGTTTCCAATAACGAGTCGTGGAATAATAATAAATAACAAGCGGTGTTGGCAGCAGTTCTGCGTATTAGTATACCTAGTCATTTTGCAATACTTTTATGCAAACAAATCTTTACATTAACAAAATCAAAATGCACAAGATATTCTTTCGTTATTGTTAGTTACTGTGGATTTTCGTGCGTTTATACGAAATTTTCAAGCGCGAATCACAATATACTGATTGCGCACAATATACTCTGGGTATACTATTTGCTATGTGAAACGAGTGCTTACCGCCCCCTTTAGCCTGCTCTCGAAATATGCATAAAAACCCGCAGTTCAGTTATCGCAACACGGGAAAATTCTCGAAAATTAAATTTTCAAACGACATGCCTAGGCGATTCGAACAACCCTCCTTTACACATGTTCCAAGCGCCATTGAAAACGAGCAAAAGGGGAAACGAATCGAGCGAACGAATCCCTCCCCCTCGCCGACCCTCGTTGCTTTACACCGCAGAACAGGAAGTTGCCGCTTCATACGTCGATTAGAATCGCGGCTCTCGAAGCCGCGTCCGCGAAAACAGCGTCGAGATATCGATTCCATCCGACACAATTTCCGCGCGGCGCGCTGCACTTGCGGCCGGAAACGCAGAATGCCGACGAATCGCAGGGATGGAAACATTCGCGCACCATTCGCCGGGCGAATGCTCCTTTCGCATCTCGCGTCGTTTCATTGTTTTGATTGCCATGGCTTGTTCACAGATGGATTAAAAAAGAAAAAAAAAAAAGAGGAAAAGAAAAAATTCGCCAACGCTTAGGGAATCGGCGCGTCCCCGTTGTTTTGGTTTCTTGGAATTTTCTTTTGAACGCTGACGATGTCCACGTTTCGTAAATGGTAAATTTGAACAAACAAATCTGCCTTGTCCTTCAGTTTGCTTCGAGGCGATCAGATTCTACGTTTAAATTCCACGAGCCATGAACGAAGACACTGTCGATAGTGTTCTGTTGTTGCTTTGCTAGTAGAGTTGAACGTCGATTATGTGAATTGGGAGACAAATCCCAAGTTCGGATGGGCTGGAGAAATCAAATTTGCAGATCAACTGGAAATTGAACAGTTTCGTTGGTATAAAATTTTTACTATCCCTTCGGTGGCTGTACAATCGCCGTGTAATTTCCAAAAGTGTGTAGCCGAGTTTCATCTCTGAGAGATTCATCTCTGTCATCAAACTCTTAGTCGCTTCTTATTATTCTGATGTTTCTTGCATTTGAATTCTACCTTGTGTCATCGTCATTGTTGGATTTCCGACGACTTCAATTCATAATCGAGAAACCGTTATTCACAGAATTATCTTCTTTCACAGTAAGGGTTTCTTTTAAACGATTAACGTGTAAAGAAAAATCTGAAACGAAGATACTGATAATTTTAACAAAAAACGGTTCTTATCATAACCTTCCCCATTCAAATTGTTCACTTTGCAAACTCGATACTATATTCAGCTAACTATATTCAGTTACTATTATCACAGTTTACACAATTGCAATATCGTTGTCCACTTATTTATTGAACGTTCATGTACTCATGAAAATTATATATTCAATTTCACAAGAACGCCAATTTTGAAACGAAGTTTAAAACAACGTGTACCGACATTCAGCTGAAGAATTTGAAAGGACGCAGGACTACGTTATCGATCGCGAACGTTAGTAAAAGATACTCTAACCTTTAACAATAAGTAAACGAGGCGTTTCCATTATCTTGTACGTTTCTCGGAGAAAACCGTCGCCTCGTATTTATGAATAACGAACCCGAGCGGTTCCCTGGCGTCTCGTCGAAGCCAATTTCGTTTCACGTGCCACTGGGAAGGAAGGATGCTCGCGGACTATAGAGAGGTGCAAAAACCGTTTGTCCGAGTACGAATTGTCCAGCCGTTGGCGCGTACAAAGCCAACGAAGGGGCTAACATCGACAGAGAGACAGATAGAGAGAGAGAGAGAGAGAGAGAGAGAGAGAGAGAGAGAGAGAGAGAGAGAGAGTTCGACGAGCCCGGGGCGTAAACTTGTCGCGTGGAACTTTCGGACGGACGCGCACAATTTCGCGTTTATCTGTACGCGCACTCGCGTACTCGATGAAGTTAGAGGCCTGTGATGATACCAGCACCGAGAGAACGAGAGAAATGATCGGGAACAAGCAACATCGAAGATAGATAGATACGATTAGACAGAGAAAGCGAAGAACAGAGAAAAAAACAGAGAAAAAGAGAGAGAGAGAGTGAATGAGTGCAAGAATAATATGGTAAATAGGGAGACAGTTGTTAATTTCTTGCGTTGGTGATGGAATGATGTGCCACACAAAATTGCAATAATAACTCAGTTTTAAGTATATCGAAGTGTAACCCAGGAAAAACAATAAATTTATTGTTTCTTACTAATTTTTATCCAGTGATACCATACCGACGAGTTCAAGAGACAGAGAAAGCGACGAATTATTGTGTACGGTCTGGTCACTCGTTATGGTCCGCAATCAGTTGCCAGCGCAAGTGGTTAACCTCTTGCGCTGGAATGACGTGTCACGCACGTCGAGAATTTTTTGTCTCAAAATTGCAATATTTTCTCAGTTTCAAGTATATTTAAGTGTAACCCAGGAAAAGTAAATAATAAATTTATCACTTGTCAATAATTTCTATCCAGTGATTTCATATCGACGAGTTCAAGAGAGAGAGAAAGCGACGAATTATTGTGTACGGTCTGGTCACTCGTTATGGTCCGCAGTCAGTTGCCAGCGCAAGTGGTTAACCTCTTGCGCTGGAATGACGTGTCACGCACGTCGAGAATTTTTTGTCCCAAAATTGCAATATTTTCTCAGTTTCAAGTATATTTAAGTGTAACCCAGGCAAAGTAAATAATAAATTTATCACTTGTCAATAATTTCATACCGACGAGTTCAAGAGACAGAGAAAGCGACGAATTATTGTGTACGGTTGTGTTTGGTCACTCGTTATGGTCCGCAGTCAGTTGCCAGCGCAAGTGATGTTAACTTCGAGTGAGTGAGAGGCTTTGCAGTCTCCTCCGTCTGATCGTGATATACCGATGAAATACAAAGAAGACGAATTATTGTGTACGGTTTAGTCACTCGTTATGGTCCGTAAACCAGTTACTAGCGCAAGTGATGTTAACTTCGAGGGAGTGAGAAGCTTTGCAGTCTCCTCTGTCTGATCGTGATAACCAACGAAATACGAAAAAAGAAGACGAATTATTGTGTACGATTTGGTCACTCGTTATGGTCCGCAAACCAGTTACTAGCGCAAGTGGTTAATGAGCGAACAAGGGTGACAGGACGGCGAAGAATACGCGGGGGAGAAGGAGAAACGAGCAAGTAATCAACGCGCGGCGAGGGTTAATGGTGAGGCGTAGAAGGAAGGGAAGGAGGAACGAATTGGAGGAGACAAGGAGAGACGTGGTGGTGGTTCAGGCGCGTGAAGCTGCCGTGTCGCGAGTAAACGAACAAAGGGGACAGAAGGTGAGAAGGTGGGAGGAATGACAGAGGGGGATGGCGTGGTTGGCGAAGTAGCGAGAGGGTGGAGATGGCAGGCTGTGACCGTGGAGGAGGAGGAGGAAGCAGAATTTCACGCCAGAGGCCAGCATCTCTGAATTCTGATTGCAACTGTATCGCCGTCCCTTTTGACTTCCTCCCGGCGGCGATAACGCACGACATTATCAGCTTTGCGCTCGGGTATTGTCCGTAGTTCTGGTATTTATGGGCAGGAATCTCCGTGGGGCGGGAGAGTGGACTCTTAACTGCTATCAAGACCGGTATCTTCAGACCATATACCTCGACGTTCCCGACGATAAAAATGCACAAGTGAAGTCAAGAGCGGCAGGATGCCTCGATATTGGAAAGTAGGTTCAGAAGCCAGTCTCTTCACTTCGAATCCTCCGGCGGTGCTCGCAGCTTTTCGGCCACGTAACGCTCTTCAACTCCAGGCTAATGTCTTTTTTGTTTCGAGCCCCTCTCTTACTAAATATTCGAAACTCGACGATTATCGAAACCGATGGAACGACCGGCTCGGATTGATTCGACTCGTTGTTACCCACGAGTACGCGTGAAAACAACTGTTAGAAAAAAAAAAAAAATGGTTTTTCTCCAGTTCCCGCAATCTGGGTCGTTTCTCTTCTTTTTTTCATTCTTCTTTTCTTCAAATCCCTTTGTTTAAAGGCCGTTTGCTCCCAGGGAGTGCTTTGAAACGTGATAACGGCCCTCCGTCGTCCGCTTTTACGCGGCGAAGGAAGTTGAAAGAAGTCTGGTACGTGTCCCCTTTAAATTCGCCGCTGTCCGGGTGCCGCTCGAGAGCGTTACATTACAGACGTGATGTTCCAGCGTCGTCGATAGCAGCCCGGATTTCCGGCTTTTCTGTCGCACGTCCATTCCGCACGACACTTCTTTGGCCCGTAGCTGGAATCTCCACGAGGTTCACTCTTCTCCTCCTCCTCCTCCTCTCTCTCTTCTCTCTCTGTTTGTCTCCTTCGATACTTGCACGATTTCGCTTGGAATCGAACGAAGTGTAGTAATCGTTCCTTTGCGACTTCCAACCGTGTTACGTGAGCAGTTTCATCCTCCAGTGATGCAGCAGGGGTGTTACGGATTCTAGAGACTCAGTTCGAGTCTCAACGTGAGAAGGACAAAGGGAGATTTTTCGAATCTCCTGTCGGTAAGGGAGGAATTTACATACGTACGTACGTGCCTGGGATTTCAGTTCCTCCGACTGATTTTACTATATTATCATTATATTCGTTACATCTTTGCACGATTATAGGTATACTCGTCACGTTACATCAGGAAGCATTATTACGTAATTTAATTCACGAACAAGCGTACGAGCGATCAACCGATTTATTATTTCATAAATCTGTTCGGTTCTCTCGAGTGCGAGTGACGAGCCCGGTTAATTAAGTTTGCGAAAACGCGTGCAAGTTGCTTTGACGCCTGACGAAATCGTAGAAGGAGAGATTTATTCAGAGAGTCCGAACGTTATTTGTCGCTTCCTGGCGAGGCAAATTAGTGTTTTCTTTTTTTTTTTTTTTTCGCTCGTTAATTAGCCGCCAAGTAAATTGGAAACGCGTAACAGCGTCAAACGGAACGAGTCGCGAGACCTAAGATCGCGAAACGTTCGTTTCATAATCGCGCGGCGCGATTGAAAAGTTAATTATCAATATCGGGTTTTTGTGTAATAAATTCGCTCGCCTCTTGGCGCTTCGCGTTCCCGAGGATATTAAAAGTATATATTATAGAGAATCCATCCGGGTTGGATGAAGGAACATATGGTGCCTTCTGATAAATATCGCTTGTAATTGTAAATAAGGAGGAAAATGTGCATTAAAAGTACATTTCAGGTACAGTTTTTAAAATATCGAGAGAAATAAAATATTGTTGAAAATATTGAAATTCCAATTTATCCACATTGAAATGATAAATTCGCGGATAAATGTCACTTATAATTGTACAGAGGGGGGAAAGGAACACTAAAGATGTTTCAAGTACAATACAAAATTGAAAATATTAAAGTATAAATAAAAATATTGAAATGTAATATATAAAGTATTACTAATAAAATATTAAATTATTAAAATATTAATAATATTGTATGTTGAATAAAGAAATATAAATGGCGTGGATAAACGTTGTTTATAACTGTAAATAGTAAAAGTAAGAAACCGAAGAGTTAGAAATATTTCAAGTATAGCGTAAAATTGAGAATGTAATATACAATATTTAAAATATTTAAAACAAAATCATTTACAGTTGAAATTCATTCATATTGAATGAAGGAACATACGGCATGGATGAATGTTGCTTGCAATTGTAGTTAAGGAAAGAAACCAAAGACTAGAAATAATTCAACTAACTCAGAAAATTTAGAATAGAAATGTGTTTAAACACTTGTGTTTAAAACATTGAAAGAATCATTCCTTACTACGAAAAATACTGGAGTTACGATTGACGAACGATTTAAGTTTAAGTTCATCATTGAAATCACGAGAAACTTGTCTCAGGTAATTGTTGTACAATCCAAAGAACGTGCAAATACTTTTTGATTGAAAAAATAAAAAAAAAAAAGAGAAAGTTACTTAACTTAAATTAAAAAATTAATCTTTCCTTTCCATTGATAGTGCAAACGCACAGACACACGTTTGCTCACACTTGGTTGATAATTGTTCAAATGTTACCTTTAAGAGACCCTTTAACTGAGCGCTGAGGGAAAATGTTCTCCGAGTTGGTTCGACGCGTATTTTAAAAATCACTTCGGCAACGACCGCGCGGAAAAGTAGCGAGCGTAGAATGGCCGGATGGAGAGCAGCATTGCGAAATGGTTATGCGGAGAATGGTACTCGATTTGCGTTTCGAGACTGGCGAAGATGGTTTCCAGTTACACTTGAAAATCGGGAGGATGCCGCGTAAGAGACCGGACGTTTCACGTTATTCCCGCGCGCGCTGCATACTTCGACAAATGGAATGGAAGTTGGTAATCTCGTTTTTTCTGGCTTTAACGAAGGCGGCCATTTGTGAAATGCATTATCCCTCGCGCCGTGCCTTGGCAGCACGTCTAATTTTACGCGTGCCGGGAAATTATGGCAAAGTATGGTTAATAACCGGCAACTCGATGGGCCAAGGGAAGAACACGCCTCGATCTGCCTTTGAATAAAATACCTTTCTTCTACCGCGTGTCTCGCTATTTCTTTTTTTTTTTTTCTTTCTTTCTTTCACGCCGAGTGTTACCCCACTTTGTCGCTTGTGTCATTGAAATTCATCATTAACCCTGTGCCACAGTTTTGACATGTGCTGGGAGTTGCTTGTGTTAGTGATCGCATACAGTGATGGAAGCTACTTGAGTTTTATTGTTTTAGTATTTTATTGTTAGTATTTTATTGTTTTAGTATTTAATAGTTAGTATTTCATTGTTAGTGTTTTATTATTTTAGTATTTTATTGTTAGTTTTAGTATTTTAGTGTTAGTATTTTATTGTTAGTATTTTATTGTTTTAGTATTTTATTGTTAGTATTTTATTGTTCTAGTATTTAATAGTTAGTATTTTATTGTTAGTGTTTTATTATTTTAGTATTTTATTGTTAGTTTTAGTATTTTAGTGTTAGTATTTTATTGTTAGTATTTTATTGTTTTAGTATTTTATTGTTAGTATTTTATTGTTCTAGTATTTAATAGTTAGTATTTTATTGTTAGTGTTTTATTATTTTAGTATTTTATTGTTAGTTTTAGTATTTTAGTGTTAGTATTTTATTGTTAGTATTTTATTGTTTTAGTATTTAATAGTTTGTATTCTATTGTTTTAGTATTTTATTGTTAGTATTTTATTGTTTTAGTATTTAATAGTTTGTATTTTATTGTTAGTATTTTATTGTTTTAGTATTTTATTGTTAGTATTTTATTGTTTTAGTATTTTATTGTTAATATTTTATTGTTTTAGTGTTTTATTGTTAGTTTTAGTATTTTATTGTTTCAGTATTTAGTATTTAATAGTTTGTACTATTTTTTTTTTAGTATTTAGTATTTTATATTATTGTATTTACTATTTAGATTTTAGTTTTTAGCACTGTTCTAAATATTTTACTATTTTTATTATTAATTTACTGTTTCTATTATTATTTTTGTTCTTTTTATTACTTTCTCCGTTGTTTCTATTTGTCGGCGCAATGTCCTCACTGCCAACGAGCAATCTTTCTTTGTCTTCTTTTGCTCAATCTGCACAAGACATTGTTCCTGACATTGAATGACATAAATGTATAGTAAATATATATAACTTTGTTATTCATGTGACTATTATTTGTTCCTTGTACTCCTACATGTTTCTATATGAGTCGGGTGTCTGTCATTGTGTCGGTACAATATCGGTGAGGATCTCTGTACAGTATCAGTGAGTCGTCCGGACAACCCTAAATTAGTGAGATATCCGTGTGGGTCAAAATGACCCCGTTGCACGGTTAAACTGAAATCACGTGTGTGTTGCGTATAAACCTAATCCATATTTTAAATAATTGTGGTACAAAATATCGATGCAAGGGGAACAAATCGATCTATCATTCAAGCGAAATAAAAAGTTCCTCCGGCAATAATATTCTCCCTGAGTAGATCTTCGATATTCGGTCGCGAGTATTGCCGCGATGCAAACAAGTAATAGGAGCGTTTTCAAGGCGGGGGGGAAAAATCACGGAGCTTTTGCTCGTCGGAGAAAAACAGCCGTTTGCCCGATAATCTCTGCGGGCGGATTCTTGCTGGCTGCGAGGAAAAATCTGACGTCAGCAGCGATAACTTCGCAACAAGCGGAACGTGGCCGGAGGCTACCTATCCCAAAAACAACTGCATCGGGTAATACTCGCGAATTTCCCGTTCTCTGTCTATCTGCGAACAGAAATGTTCCCAAGAAATGTTGCGGGAACGCAGGAACATTTGTAATAACGAAGAGGAACGCTTCGAAACGTTAATCGAATGGGGACTTCACGTGGTTTTAGAGTGATCGAAAACATGAACGGTACCCTTTTTTTTCGTTTTTTGTTCGTGCCCAATTCCCATTTAACCGTTCAAGTGTTTTATTTCATTTTGAGAACGTGCACTTGCGCGCTTAATTATTTTTAAGCTGCGACCCGAGTACACTCGACCGAAGCGTTTGCCGTGAAATTGAAATAAATTACAACGGGACGACAAAGTTCCCTGGTTGTCTCTTTTTTTTTTTCTTTTTTTTTTTATTATCATATTTCGTTATAAAATTGTAACGTTTCATTGTATTATTATTAAAAATTATATGTAATTGCAATTGATGACACAATCTTTTTATCTTGTCCCAGGGCACTCTAAAATGTTCGTGAATATCCTTTTTGTTTCGCCGATTTACTTAATAATGCAAATGCAAATTTTCTTCGCTACGATGCTCGTTGTTAAATAAAATAAATGTACTCTCGTGAGTATTCACTTTACGACAATAAATGATCAATGAGTAAATAGAAGCACAAGAACATGTTTCTCGATCTTTTCTAGTTTGAGAATCATGGGCGAAAAAATTGCAAGTCTTCGTTTGACTACGAGGACAATTTTCACACTTATATTGAATATACTCGCCACGAAAACATAGTTTCCTTTTTTTATATGATGACGGATATAATCGTCGTGCTTGAAACTAAAACTAAATCAAAACTAAAACTAAATCAAAACAAAAATTAAAATTAATATAATCGTTGAAAATCAAATCGTTTCTAAATCAAAACAAAAATTAAAATTAATATAATCGTCATGCTTAAAACTAAAACTAAATTAAAACTAAAAATTAAAATTAAAACTCAAAAAAAATTAAAACTTAGTTGAAGTAAAATTTAGGTAGAAAGAAAAAAAACATATTCGTAACTTTAACAATCTGGGATGAAAAGAAATTGTTGTCAATTGTAATTACATATATTTTATGAACCAATACAATCAAATGATACAATTTCATAACAAATATTTATAACGAAATACGATTGAAAAACGAACCAACTAGAAAAACATTGTCGTTCCGTTGTAATTTATTTCAATTTCGCAGCTGATACTTTCGTCGAGTGTAAACTCGAAAAATAGCCAAGCACACAAGTGCGTCATTCATTTCTCAAAACGAAATAAAACACTCGAGTGGTGAAAGAGCGATTGATCACGAACGAAACGTTATCGTTATTCACGTATCGTTTTGGATCTCTCTCTGAAAGCGTACTACAAAGTTCCGTTCGAGTCGGTTTCATTCTGTTACGTGGTGTTTCCTCGGTCACTAAACTTAAGACTGTTACCTCGTGTTTTATAGAAGAGAGGAGACCTGGTCGTTTCGTACTTTTGGAAACTGCGTCGTTCGCTGTTTCGATTATCTCGTACCGTCTTGGTGATTTAAAGGCGGGGACGGCGTAATCACGTAACGCGACGCCTGATGCATTTCGGATTATCCCGTTGCGTGTACTCCAGTCGGAGGTTCAGTATTCGAGAGGCCGGTGTAATCGTTCGAAATTTTTTGCCATTTTCTATCTCCGCGATGGTGTAAAAAAGAAAAAACAAAAACGCGATCGATAAGCACCGGCAGAGTTCTGCCTCGCTCGCCGCCATTTGTCGAGTTCGCCCGTTTGTTTTTTCGATGTTTGATTAGATTTTCGGATATTTATTAGCGATATGGGATATCGATATTTCGGATTTCATTGCTATGTGCCGGTTTCCGGCTCCCTCTGGCCGACGCGCCACGATTCAGAGGAACCGGACGAACATGACCGGGGAAGATTATGCTCTCGTGTCTTCGAATTTCTGAAACGAGATCCGGAAAACGTTGATGGTTGTAGCCACGCTCGAGAGAGACGTAATCGAAAGCAGAAAGCGAACCTCTGAGATGGAATAACTGTGTTCTCCAAGAACGCGAGATCATTGACGAAGAAATATCGTATTTTTAATCGCGACACACACACACACACATACACGTACACAATGCGGGCACGTTACCGCTGTTACGACATTAGAGTTGCAGCAAACTTGGAAGCTGGCTGCTCTCAGCTTTTAAATCTTTCAGCCGCCTCACATGTTATTTCCATCCATCTTTCATACTCCATCACCTTACACAGCAATCCACTTTACCTTGGCCACGAAAAAGCTTCGCGAAAAAAAGAAAAACCCCGCCAAGCATCATCCCGCGAATGTTTTCCTTCCGCTATTTTTTTCTTCCTTCCAAACCATCGTAATGAACTTCCATATCGCGGATTGAACCTCGACATAACCTCAATAAATCGGTTTTCAACCGTCTAATCCCGAAGCAACGAATCGCCTTCGATTTAGATTCACCTCTCTCTTTTTTCATCGTGTCGTGTTAAGAGTCGAACAACTTCTTGAGAACGTTTCCTCTTTTCTTTAGATTAATTCTTATTTTAATTCTTTGCACTCGATTGTACTTAAACATGTCTAACTCGGATTTATTATCGTTGCTGTGAATTAATAATGAACGTAGGTACACGTTTGGCATGTAATATAATATTTGAACAGGTGATCTAGAGTGAATGTAATGAAAACTGTAATAAGAAGAACAAAAGAATATCAGAGGAAGAAATTGATGCTCGATTATATAATTTTATTTAATTATAATTTGTATGTAATTTATTAATTACGTAGTTAATTATATTGTCACTCAGTAATGTTTCCTTTCGCTATTCTTTTCACATAAACTCCCACGTTGCGGATTAAACTTCAACATAACCTCAATTTCAATTTTGATCTAATTTGAAGCAACGACTCGCCTATGATTTACGATAATATGAAAAAGTAGAGATGCTCGATTATATAATTTTATTTAATTATAATTTGTATGTAATTTATTAATTACGTAGTTAATTATATTGACACTCAGTAATATTTCCTTTCGCTATTCTTTTCACATAAACTCCCACGTTGCGGATTAAACTTCAACATAACCTCAATTTCAATTTTGATCTAATTTGAAGCAACGACTCGCCTATGATTTACGATAATATGAAAAAGTAGAGATGCTCGATTATATAATTTTATTTAATTATAATTTGTATGTAATTTATTAATTACGTAGTTAATTATATTGACACTCAGTAATATTTCCTTTCGCTATTCTTTTCACATAAACTCCCACGTTGCGGATTAAACTTCAACATAACCTCAATTTCAATTTTGATCTAATTTGAAGCAACAACTCGCCTATGATTTACGATAATATGAAAAAGTAAAGACGCTCGATTATATAATTTTATTTAATTATAATTTGTATGTAATTTATTAATTACGTAATTAATTATATTGACACTCAGTAATGTTTCCTTTCGCAATTCTTTTAATAAATGAACTGCCATATCGTGAATTAGACCTCAACATAACCTCAATTTCAATTTTGATCTAATATGAAGCGACGACTCGCCTGTGATTTACGATAATATGAAAAAGTAGAGACGCTCGATTATATAATTTTATTTAATTATATAATTAATTGCAACCTGTGCATAATTTATTGATGATATAATTAATTATATTGACATTCAATAATATTGCTTTTTACGAAAATGTACAAAATGGCGGTGGAGATTGAAAGTGCGTGCACAGCATTGACTCCTGTGTATAATACTTGTTTCAGCAAACCCGCAATGCACGTTTTTGTAATTGCTTTGAACAATGTCGCATGTCAGAGAAACATAATCAACAAACTTTCATGCTAAATACCACTCGAACGAGATGGTCATTTTTGCGTTCGCTGTAACATTTCATTTGAAATGATACTTCGCTCACTATTTCGCAAATAAATTGTTAGAATTGTTAGAAAATACAAAAAAAAAAAAAGTAGTTAATAGTGAGTTTTGCATTTTGTGCACGAAAAGGAAGGAATTAATCGATTCTGTCACGTTTTCAAGCTTCGATGAAACACGAATGAAAAAGAAAAAAAAAAAAAAGGAAAGGAGAGATCAGTGAGTCGTCGCATATTCGAAATTGGCAAATTTCGAAATTGTTTCACGCGATAATTGTTCCGCGGATGTATCGATCGAGTGATTAATCATTTAATTGCGTAACTCGTTCCAGAGGCAGCACGTCAGTGATCAGTCGTATCGTTCGCGCTAATTCGCAGTATTTGCAACTTCGGTAAGAGTTCATCTCGCGATGAATGGTCGAATTTATCAGATGATTTTGCGCCGGCGTCGCTCGTGTCGATTATTTTCAACGCGATTGTGTCAGAAATTTTCAGTAATTGTCATTTCATTGAAGATCACGAGTTAATTTCGTTACTAACGATGACAACACCAGCCGCATTATCGGGCGAAACGCGCCGGTTTAATTAGACGGCACAAAGGACGATTTACTCAAAATTTAATTATTATTAAACAAACAGAAATTTCACGCCAACGTACGGCGAAGAGTTGCGACATCTTGCCGAAAGTCGTCGATAATTTCAACTTCGTAACGAAAGATCATTCAACGATCCGCTTGATCCCTATTTCAAACTGCGCGAAGCCACTTTGACCTGATGATTTTTTTCAAAGACGATTTCACATAATTCACATAACAAGTGGCAGAGTGAGGATACTTTTTTTGTTTCTTCCGAGAATTTGCCACGAGAGCTTGAAATTTCTTGTTTAAACTCGCTGTATTACTCGATTCCTTTTTCATCGTTTCACCAAACTTTGTATATAGGTTGAATGACGAAGGTTCAAGAAACCATAACGTTTCATTATTCGTATCAATGTTCGAAGTATAGTGAAACGACGAAGAAAAACAAGTTGTACAGTGAATTTTAAAAGGGAAGATGGTTGTAAAGGTTCAAGAAACCTTGACGTTTCATTATTCGTATCAATGTTCGAAGTATAGTGAAACGACGAAGAAAAAACAAGTTGCAGCGAATTTTAAAAGGGAAGATGGTTATAAAGGAGGAACCTCAATGTTCGAAATGATGGTAGACCTAGTCGCGAAAGAAACTTTTTAATACTTTTACACACGTTCGAGCGTTTAGAATTCGTTACATTTTCTCTCCTGTTCCCTCGCGACGAAAAGAAATCTTTGACTTTCAAACGAACTTGGCGACTATCAAAGTGGAAACCAAGTGGTAGAAGCATGAAATATTCTACCCGGGAAATGTGAAAAATTTTCGGGTTAGTTTTCACAAATGAGTGAGAAATATACGTACGTAGAGACGGGGCTATTACATTATTCAGAAACTGTGAGAGGCAAACTGAGCGAAGTTATTTCAGTTTAGCGAAATTTCTTTTTAGCGAAGTTATGTCAGTTATCGATTACACATTACACGGAAATGCACGTTTCGATAGACTTTAACAGTAATTAACATTTACCTGCTGACGAGCCTCGAAAATAATAAAAAGAAATGTGAAAAATCTGATTTTCATTTCGCGAGAAATCTGTCTCTCGTGATTTCTTCGGGAATTTTTCTGTCCAACGTGTGGATAGAACTTCATCAGGCAGCGGACAGAAATGTGTAAGAGCAAAGAAAAGCTGACAAAGGAATTCGCGGTATTTCACGGTGGCTCGTACGGCAACGACTGTCGGGAACATATTGCAACGAACTGCCCCATTCTGAATGGAAAACTTCCACATTCACCTGATCTGTTTCCCAACGATTATTATCTATCCTTCAGTTTGTGGGCTCGCGGCGGGGGGAAACTCGAGGACAAATCTCGGCCAATATCACCTGCTGAGCTTTTATATTGCGAAAACGAAATTGGAATACCGAAGTTATAGATTGGCCAACAGGGAGGAGGTAGTTCGAACTGTATTTGAACGGGGGAAGAATCGATCTCGAATCTCTCTCGTTCAATCGAAATGAAAATCTTTCGTTCTCTTCGCCTCGTTAATCTTTCTCACGTGTTCCCACGATTTATGGAAAATATTTTTTTAATTTACATCATCCCGCGAAATTATTTCCTTCCTTTCTCTCTATTCAGTTTGCTTCTCACAGTTTCTGAATGTGTAATAGCTCCGTCTATGCGTGCGTATGTTTTTTTCACTCATTTGTGAAAACTAACCCGAAAATTTTTCACATTTCCCGGTAGAATATTTCATGCCTCCGCCAGAATCTGTTTCATATTCCTCGCCAGGTAGTTCAACTGCACTTGCATTTTTTAGGACTTTTCTCCAAACTCGTTTTTCTTTTTTTATGAAAAACATTATCAAAATTCGCGTATAAAATTCATTGTTTATTCAACGTAACAACGTTCGTACACGATTTTTTACCAGTTTGTTCTGTCCCTTTTTTGGTTTTTTTCATGGTATCATTTGCACGATTTTAATATAAAATTGACCTATCGTTGCTTAGCCTGTGTACGGTATCAAACTGTACCAGAATCGCTAAATTCAGTCGTTACTATCATCATATATCAGTTCGCTCCTATTATTGTATTACATATTCAGTTACTAATAGTGCACACTCTGATGTTCGCTGTCAGCGGAAATTTTGCTTGACCCACCAAAAAAAAAAAAAAAAAAAAAAATATACGCGTGGACAACCACGCTCGATTTTGAAGTAAATTTTTCATTGTGCGTCCCCCATTGTTCGCCAGATCGGTCGTAACCTAAATTACCGGCGTGAAAAGTACGTTCGGCATTCTATTGGAACGACCGCGGGTAATTGCTCGTGTCTGCCACCCCATAAATGTAAAATTAATGATTCGAAAGCGGCGCTCTCGCGGTTTTTGTTGCCGCTGCCGTTGACGTTAAAAAAGACGTTAAAAAAGCGCGCTCATCGCCGAGCGATTATTAACCCTTTGACTACGGTAGACTTCGAGACGTACCATTCAGTCGCGACCAGCACCGAAAACGGCGAAATCTGAGAAAGTACATTGAAATGATCGAAACACCGAATTCCACTGCATCGAACCAATATTATTTATTTACTCTGCATTGAATCGTTAACGCACATACGAAAAATTCAACATTGACATTAAGCTTTTTATAGAAATCGTCAAGAAGATTTATAAATAATCGTTAGGGATATATATATATATATATAAAACAATCGCTAAGGAAATATATATATATATAAAACAATCGATATATATATATATATATATATATATATATATATAAAATAGTTGCTAAGGAGATATATATATATATATATATATATATATATATATAAAACAGTCGATCGGATATATATCTATCTCTCTCTCTCTCTCTCTCTCTATATATATATATATATATATATATATATATATATATATCTCTCTCTCTCTCTCTCTCTCTATATATATATATATATATATATATATATATATATATATATAATAGTCGCTAAGGAGATATATATATATATATATATATATAAAACAGTCGATCGGATATACATATATATATATATATATATATATATATATATATATATATATATATATATATGAAACAGTCGCTAAGGAAATAAACACACAGTCGTTGTCAAATAATTAAAAAAGAGTTTTGAGCATAGAGATTAATGAATTTAATTCGTTATAATTTACATTGTATAAGAATATATATTTCGTTGCGTCTTATTTAATATACGTTCTAGAAAAAAAGTACGTAGTTATTCTTGTAGTATGGTGATTGTATCGAGTTATCAAACAATCACGTATATCTACAAAATATGAATATACACAATATGAATCATGTACTTTCTCGGACCATCTTTTCATTTTAAGGATATAAAAAGAAACAACTGTAAAATAAACATATTTTTAAATAGTGTGTGACTAACGGAATGTGTAATTATTCAATTAATATTCACTTACGTCTGGGATTATGGTCGATAAAATTTACGAGCGCCTATAGACTTAGATAGCGCGGATTAAAGTCAAGGGTTAAGTATCAAGAGGAATTTTTCCTTCACCTTTCAGCCGCCTATAGTATTACAAGTGCAAATTTACGTTTAGGCGACAACACTGGCCAAGAAGTTAAACTTTTCGAGAACTACTTTCCACCGCGTAACGTTTGTTAACCACGCGGTTGATCTTTGAAAACGAGCCATAATTCTCCCGGTTTTGATTTCTTTTCAGAGGAAGATGATAAGGAAAATTGAAATACCGGCGCGGAATTCTCTTGAATATGGTATAAAGGTATAAATCCTCGGCGGGATTACTTCTTGACGTAGATAAGAGTGCGTTTGAATTTATACGTATTTTACTACTACAGTGTGTGTGTGTGTGTGTGTGTGTATGTATGCAAGAATGAAACATGATGGATCATCCTTCCTTAGAATTCATTAAGATTTATTCACCGAGTCAGAAACCGATGCGAGGTATCTTACCGTGTTACCGAGGTATTTTCGCGGGGCGAAACAAAAATTAACTCGGCGAGTTGCAGAGCTGGCGCGAAAGTAAAATAAATCTTTCGAGTCTCGCCTCTTCCGAGGGGGTCTTTCATTGAATAAATATCCCTTTTAATTGAATTGTTTAACAAAACGTGATACGCTCGCGTGATACGATCAGTTTCCGACCCAGAATTCCATGAATTCCCTCCCTCGCACGGCGATTCAGAACTTCGGTCTGAATAAGCAATTGGCTACTTTCGGCACAAGCGGTTGTTGTAAAATTTTCTCTCGTTTCTGGCTCGATAGACGTGGCTACAAAGGACGATATAAATAAATAACTGAGCCGCCGGCTGACGGGAAATGAAATATTCCGCAGTTCAGTTTCGTTGTTTCGTTCGGGGCGTTGTTTCGGAATCGTGACGCGGAGATAATGGAATAACGCCGGCCGATAAATACAGCGTGCCCGTGGCGGTGGCCGTGAACGTCCCCGTTCACCAGGCTCGACAATAATTACGACGGGAACGCGATTATCATTTGACACCGCAGAACACCGCGCGGCAATTGAACGTATTGCGCGCGTATTGACAAAACCAGCGTGAAATCAATATCGGGGCGTGTTGTTTCGACACGAGGCGCGGTGAAAGCGACAAAAGATCCCGCCCGAGTCGCCGATTGTTTAACCTAAATATAATTATTCAATGCAAACGTGCGTAACAAGTATTGAAATCGCGTGTGAAAACGAAACGAAGCGAGTGGGTGGAAAAAAAAAAAAAAAAAAAATGGCGGCGCGCCTCGTACGTGTACGTTCGTATCCTGCGAACTCGAGTTTCGAAGAATCGTTGGCCAGAAGTGACATTGTTGGCAACGTCGTTACGTTCTAAGAGTATAGTTGAAATATTATACTTTGGCATTTGTTTGATAAAGGCGGGATTAACTCGGTAATTTGTTGACGCGAAAATGCTGCAATATTAACTATGTTATACTATGCTATATTGACTCTACTTTACTACATTATACTGATAATATTATACTATACTGTACTGGATCTACTTTACTATACTATACTTTATTGTATTGGCCACACTATACTGATTATATTATACTATACGGTATTAACTCTACTTTACTATACTTTACTATATTGACTATACTATACTGATTATATTATACTATACTGTATTGAATCTACTATACTATAATTTACTATATTGACTACACTATACTGCTAATATTATACTATACGGTATTAACTCCACTTTACTATACTTTACTATATTGACTACACTATACTGATTATATTATACTATACTGTATTGACTCTACTACACTATAATTTATTATATTGACTACACTATATTGATAATATTATACTATACCGTACTGACTCTACTCTACTGTACTTTATTTTTTATTGACTACACTATACTGATAATATTATACTATACTGTACTGGCTCTATTCTTCTATACTATACTTTACCATACTGACTACACTATACTGATAATATTATACTATACTGTACTGACTCTACTCTACTATGCTATACATTATTTTTTATTGACTACACTATACTAATAATATTATACTATACTGTACTGACTCTACTCTACTATACTATTCATTATTTTTTATTGACTACACTATGCTGATAATATTATACTATACTGTACTGGCTCTACTCTACTCTACTATACTTTACTATATTGACCACACTATACTGATTATAGTATACTATATGGTACTGACTCTACTATACTATACTTTACTATATTGACCACACTATACTGATAATATTATATTATACTGTACTGACTCTACTTTACTTTATTGACTATACTATACTGTTTATATCATACTATACGGTATTGACTTTACTATACTATACTTTACTTGACTACACCATACTGATAATATTATATTATACTGTACTGACTCTACACTACTCTATTATACTTTACTATATTACTACACTATACTTTACTATATTGATTACACTATACTGATTATATTATACTATACTGTATTGACTCTATAATACTACGCTAAACTGTACTATATTATACTATATTGGCTATACTATACTATCTATAATATTACTGTAGTACTGACTGACTATACTGTAATGTTACTGTGGTTCCTTTTTACCACGGCTATGCACGTGTACATATATCCTTTCCGATTTGTACTTTGGACTCTGACCATTGTACCTCGGTACTTTGGTACGAGTCGCGCATAACAAATTCCCAACAACGTTTGAAAACGTTTTTTCAGAAGCTAGCGTTTCGAAATTTTCAATCGCTGTGTCTTTCGCCGTTTCCCGCGGAGAATTAGGAGAATTAGATACGTTTCCCCCTATCCAACAACAAAGCTTCGTTTCTTTTGCACCCACGCTGCGCATAAAAAAACCGTATCACACGAAATGGTTAGCGGGGAGAAAACCAATCACGGCGTCTAATAAAACGTAATCGAATCGTTTCATTCATGTTACCCGTGTACCCGTTTACCAACCCCGGTCTGGCCTCCGGCATTTGCGAAAAACCTCCCCTCACCCTCCCAAAAAAA
>NW_025109945.1:414005-439979 GCF_011392965.1 Frieseomelitta varia | reverse complement strand
AAAAAAAAAAAAAAAAAAGAAAAAGGAAAAAAAAGAGGTGGAAACGCCTATATATACCGGGAGAGAGAGAGGAGATATGGATTTAACGAACCGGCCGGGAATCGAAATCCAGCCGCGTTGAAAAACGTAAACCCAACCCCGTCTCGTGAACCGCAACGCGCAACCCTCGCTTCCTTCCCCCCCCCCTCCCCCCCCCTGGAGAAGGGAACAAGGAAATAAAATTCCGCCGCCGAGTATCGCTGTCGCTGTTTGTAGCAACGACAGCGATTTCCTCGCCAGTCCGCTTTCGATTGAAAACGCGTGTTTCGGAAAAGGGGCATCCGGTCCCGGTGTAGGCTCCACGTTATTATAGAAACTATAACAGGCCCAATAAAACGCGGCCGCGTTACGCGAGGGGGGGGGGGGGATAATATTACGCGTCAAAGTGAATGGGCGTCGTTTGTGGAAATGATGTTCTCTGGCACGATTATTTATTAAATGGTTGAAGCGTTTCTGCGATTTCGAAGTCGTTAGAAAAATCACTCGAGTTTCTAGAAATATATACAAACTATTATAAATTTCCACGGGATCTAGAGTTTCTAGAAATATATACAAACTATTATAAATTTCCACGGGATATCGCGAATTGGTCATTTTGATCACTAAGATAACAAAAGATAACATTCTCCGCCTGCTCTGACTCTTGTATCTGGAAATGAAACAGCTCGGTCTCTCCCCTCTCATCGGCATAGTCACTTTTCAACAAAATGATTCGATCGTTAGAATTACGCTTTCATCTTGGAATTAAAATGCAGCATGTTCATCAGCTTCTTAATATCGAGTTATCAACTCGAATGGACGTTAAATTAATTGTTGCGCGTGGAACGATAGAATTACGTAGCTACCGGGCATTCGTAACAGATCGATCACCGCTCTAACAGCCATTAAATCATCATTGGAACGTTGATACATTAGCCAGTCCTACTTTGGCAGTCTCTGTTCTACCAGTAAATATTAAAGCAGCGTGTTGGTAACTAGGGTGTTAGCAGTCTCGCGGCGTTACTAACGAAATTATACCCGCCGAATAAAGCGCTAAATGTACTTTGACGATGCTGGCCGATTCTCGCGTGACCCGCTGTGCTCGAATAATCCGCCATCGTCGATAAATCTCGACGCACAACTTGGTCGCAACCTATAAAGAAACAATTTCGTTTTAACGCCCCTGACAAAATAGATCGTTTCGTTTTTTCACGTTCGGTCGGAGAATCCTGATTGCAATTTTTTTTTTTTTTTTTTGGGTACACTCGCTTGTAATTTTCGTAATTGCCGTAAATCTTTCAGTACAAATTTCACGCGTCGCCGCGAGCTTACTTTGGAAAAAACAGAACAGCTTTTAGCAGAATCGTAAATTTTTCAACACATTGGAAAGCTTTTAATGTGAATTTTAGATTTCAGCCGATGTTTCCTTTTTACGAATGTTGCAGTTGGTAATTTTATACTGGACGCGTTTCTCTTCGAATCTCCTTGTTTCGTGGTATTATTTCAACGTGAATAAATTATTTTAATATTCGTGCAATTATGTTCGTACGTGTACGATCAGTTTTCTCAAATCGTACATCGATCATTTACGTTTTCATCTCGCTGTTGTGCTATCACAAGCGTATCAGCACGTTTGGAAGTTATCGATTTGTCAGCCAGCACGTTTCGGAAAATAGGAAGTGAGCTAGCTTTCCGCAACGTCGTGCGTCGCGCAAATGCGCTGGAAAACGACACTTCTTTTTGGAGGAAACAACCATAGTTTCTTTTCGAGTGCGCTTTCTTCGGTCTTCAATGGCCCAACGAGCTGCCACGTTATCGTTTCGACTCTCTCGTTTCAACATTACCAATATTTCGAGCACGTCGAATACAGAGCTTTGGCAAAAAGTTGCAATTTTTAAAGTTCATGATCGAGTAATTTTGAACTTTATCGACACCGGAAGCACCAAGCTCATTAACATTTTTTTTTTTTTTTCGCGCGGATATTTCTGTCAAAATCACTGTTAATCTCCTTCTAGTCATAGAAGTATCTATCTATTTATTTCAATTGTTACTCTTGAAATTGCAGTGATTTATATTATCGACTGAAATTAGAAAAAAAGTGTCCTCATTTTAATCGCTGTTCTTGAAATTGCAGTGGCTTATATTATCGGCTGAAAATTAAAGTGTCCTCCGTTTTAATCGCTGTTCTTGAAACTGCAGTGATTTATATTATCGGCTGAAATTAAAAAGTGTCTTAAGATTGTCCATTTTGAACAATTAAAACTCAACGTTATTCACTTTCGTTCTTGTCGTTCGTTTATAAACAATTATTAAATTCATCGCTATTTGTTTTCACAGAGAAGAAGGAAGTTAGCTTTTCCGTCACATTATTGTAATTATGGCATTCATCTATTTCAATTGTTGCTATTGAAACTGCAGTGGCTTATATTATCGGCTGAAAATTAAAGTGTCCTCCGTTTTAATCGCTGTTCTTGAAACTGCAGTGATTTATATTATCGGCTGAAATTGAAAAGTGTCTTAAGATTGTCCATTTTTAACAATTAAAACTCAACGCTATTCACTTTCGTTGTTCGTTTATGAGCAATTAAAATTCACCACTGTTCGCTTTCACAAAAAAGAAGGAAATTAGCTTTTTCGTCACGTTATCACAATTATGGCATTTATCTATTTCGATTGTTGCTATTGAAACTGCAGTGGCTTATATTATCGGCTGCAAATTAAAAAATGTCCTGCGTTTTAATCGCTGTTCTTGAAACAGCTGATTTATATTATCGGCCGATATTAAAATGCGTTCTAAGATGGTTCGTTTATAAATAATAAAGACTAGTCACTTTCGTTCACCAACTGGCAAACACTGTCGTTCGTTTGCAAGCAGTTGAAATTCACTTTCGGGAAACGTATGAGGAGAGGAATTAACGCAGCCCTTTGTCTCTTATTAGCTGATATTTTACAGCAAATGCTCTCTTCCGGTCGATGAGATTAAACCTTCAGAGCCAGGGCCAGAGGAGAAGAAAATGTGTCGACCTTCGTCGAGTTAATCGAATCGAAACGAGCGAGAAATTAAGCGGCGCCCTCCCGTCTTTAAATTCCTGGGACCTCGACGAGTTTACGGAAAGAAAACTGTTTCTTTGAAGTTTGATATAATTGAACGAAGGAACTGCATCCCTCGGCACGATATTATTGGCTTCTCGACTCCTCGTTGTGCAACCTTAAGCCATAATTGACTGAAAATTTTTCGTGTCGAGGGACTTTCGCGTGTCTAGATCTTGACTTGAGTCGGGCGTTCCACGAAAAAATCGGGCGCTCTGAAGTTTCAGAGTATACGAAATGAAAACATCGAGATTAATTAACGTCGACAAAGGACTCACTTCCGTGGAAAGCGTCGAATAATCGCTGAACAACAACGCAAAATGCGAGAGCGGAACGTTTCGAGTGTATGTTGTCGTAAAATTTTAAAGAGGACCGATCGCCAGCGTAACGAAACTGCGATCGAACAGAAAAACCGCGCGCAATTCAGGGGATGTACAGCGTAATTACGCAAGGATGGTTAGTAAGAGCAACAGCCGTGTGCGTTATTGCGGCAATTGGGAGCAATGAATGCGGCAAACGAACCATTAGAGAGGGAAGAAACGATCGCAGCCGGCCGAGAATCGACGGTGTAGAGGGAAGGAGCTGTCTCTCGCACTAGCTCTCTCTTCCTCTCTGTGCAAGACCGGGCAAAGAAACTGAGCGAGTCCATGAAATTAATACAACGATACCCGAAGGGAAGGTAAATGAATCATCGTGGACATCGTGGGAAACGTGAGTGCCGCAGCAGGGTTCTTCTTCAGCTACGTCGATTGAACGCGGGAAGAGAAGAGAAGAGAAGCAACGAGCAACAGTGTAGAAGGCTCGTTTGCAAGATACGCTCTCTCTCTTTCTCTCTCTCTCTCTCTCTCTCTCTCTTTCTCTCTCGTGATGTGCACGCCACGCTGGTAGGAGAAAGCGGGTCACAGCAAATGTTAAACGGCCAGGCTGTAACCAGCGCCTACTGGTTGCCGCTGGTACACTCGTGGATGCACTTGGAAACTCCAGTGCCTCGCTACCACTGCCGGTGTTGTAGCCTCGTAACGCCGAGACTTAATGGTACTTGTCTAGTTGCCGTTATTAATTGTCATTGTGATACACGCAAGGCAGCATTAACAATCGGGCCGCTGCTGTTGGGGATGCGCGAGCGCGTCGAGCACGCCCTCGAAAATGGTATTTCCAGCGGGCCGGGGATTGCCCCATTAAACGCAAAGGTGCTAACTGGCGTTGATCGCGCGACGATAATTACGTTGTCGGTTTTGTCCGAGACACTGCACCCACGATGCTAATTTGATAGTTGCCGATCGCCAGCCAGCTAGCCAGCCCGACAATCCTACCTGACGTTGAAATTTCCGAGTAATTTGACGGGATTTATTGGTTATGGAAGACTGATGGCGATGGTTTCGGTACCGCGAAATACTGGTCGAATTCTAAGTAAATTCTAGGGAAAAAATTTTATTCGTCCATCTGTTAATAGCTGTGGCCAAACTTTTACCTTTTAACGCTTTTCGTGTTTGCAAATCGCAATTTCGTTCCCCGAATGTTTCGTTTCTGAGACCATTATTATGGACGAGACATCTCGACGTACAGTGTGATGAGACACTATGGACGAGATATTTCGTCGCCGTGAGATATTATATTCATAACAGCAAAAGGATTAAAATTACTGATCTCTTTCACGTTAATAAGCAGCGTTTCACGAATTTTACTCAAATCACTAGACGAGAAGCGTATCATCTTCTTACAGTATAATATAATATAATATAGTACAATATAACAGTATCTAAACTGACATAGTAAAAAAAAACATAGTATAAAGAAACATGCAAATTATTTCGTTCGTAGCTTATCGTGAACGACATCGGGATTAATAAAAATTCTTTTAATTAATTCCGCTGGCTAGCTAAAGGAAGACAAAGTGTGAAGAGATATGAAATTAGGATTGTCGTTGACGAAACGCGGGATTTCTCCATCCGGTCAAGCGACGTGCCCCTTGATTTAGAAATAAACCGAGGAATGAAATATTACAACACGTCACGAGACACTATGGACGAGATATTTCGTCGTCATGAGATATTATATTCATAACAGCAAAAGGATTAAAATTACTGATCTCTTTCACGTTAATAAGCAGCGTTTCACGAATTTTATTCAAATCATTAGACGAGATGCATATCATCTTCTTACAGTATAATATAATATAATATAGTATAATAAATACAGTACAATATAACAGTAACTAAATTGACATAGTATAAAGAAACATGCAAATTATTTCGTTCGTAGCGTATCGTGAACGACATCGGAATTAATAAAAATTGTTTTAATTAATTCCACTGGCTAACTAAAGGAAGACAAAGTGTGAAGAGATATGAAATTAGAATTGTCGTTGACGAAACGCGGGATTTCTCCATTCGGTCAAGCGACGTGCCCCTTGATTTAGAAATAAACCGAGGAATGAAATATTACAACACGTCACGAGACACTATGGACGAGATATTTCGTCGTCGTGAGATATTATATCCACAACAGCAAAAGTGTTAAAATTACTGATCTCTTTCACGTTAATAAGCAGCGTTTCACGAATTTTATTCAAATCACTAGACGAGATGCATATCATCTTCTTACAGTATAATATAATATAATATAGTATAATAAATACAGTACAATATAACAGTATGAAACTAAATTGACATAGTATAAAGAAACATGCAAATTATTGTGAACGATATCGGGATTAATAAAAATTCTTTTAATTAATTCCTCTGGCTAACTAAAGGAAGACAAAGTGTGAAGAGATATGAAATTAGGATTGTCGTTGACGAAACGCGGGATTTCTCCATTCGGTCAAGCGACGTGCCCCTTGATTTAGAAATAAACCGAGGAATGAAATGTTACAACACGCCGCGCGCCGGTCGCTGCTTTCCGAGTTATTAAAAGTTCGACGACGACGTCGAATCGAGCCCCGGGGGCGTTCGAGCACACCGGCGTTAGGCGAAAATTACTTTCATAATGGGTGTATCGGGGCTTCATTTAATTACGATGCTTTTGAAGCTGCTGTTGGCTGTCTCGGCGAGATAAGATGGAAGTTTCTTGCCCGATTACGAAATCGTCTCCTTTGTGACGTTGCCTCGGAACGGCGACAGAGACTCCTTAACAGTTTCAACAAGGTGTGATCGATCGATCGGCCGTCGTGTTTTAATAATATCACAGTTAATTGCAATTTTCGTGGGAACGACGGCGGCATTCCGGCGTCGTGAAATTATCGAAGGCAATTTTCCATCCCTTTTATCTTATATTTCGTCTCGAATGTTTAGGTTACGTTCAAGTTTATAATCGTTTGCTTATAATCGACAGTTTATTATTAATCGAGACGCTTTTAAATGAACAGACAAATGTAAAAACGTTGATTCTTTCGTCCGTGGAGGACAAAATGCTCGACTGATAATTTTCTTTCTTTTAAATCTGTTTCAAAATCAGCTGTAAAACAATAGATATTGAAATGAGTGTTGCAGCTGCAAAAATTGATGCAGATCTTCGTATCGTAAGCAATTAAATGAATTGAGAAACGGCATTGAAGGTTGAACGAGGCACAGTCTGGTCGATGATTGTACGTCGTTCTCAAGTTTGCAATCGCTGGATAATGTCGTCTCGAACGGTACGAGTTCGCGGCGCGTTTTGAAGTTACAAAGTACGAAAATACGTTCGCTTCGCAAATATAAAATACAGCAGATATCAGTAGAATGAAGCTTTCATACGTGTCTGTGCTCCTCTTTCGCTTCGACTTCAAAGATTTCTCATTTCGTAACAGAGATGAACGTTTGATGGAACCTTCGCGATTAAAACAAAGGAAAGAAAAAAAAAAAAAAAGAAGAAAGAAAGAAAGGAGAAGAAAGGAATTTGAAAACGAATTTGCAAATTGAATTGGAGAGAACGTATTGTAAATGAAGCACAATCCTTATAGCGTTCTTGGAATTACGAAATCACGGACCTGTGCATGTGAAAACGAGGATGTTGAGGCTCCGTTCAACGGGTCGACGTTTCATTTCATCTTGAATGGTAAATAACACGGCCCCGCTGCTTTCATTAAACACGAGAGAAATATTTTATTGCGAATTTTCATTAAAACTCGCCAGCTCGTTTCACTTTCCATTAAAAGCAAGGAAACAAAACGAAAAAAAAGGCGGGAAAAAAAAAAAAATGAACAAGGACTACTTTGCATAGAACTGCGTGAACACGTTTCGCCAAAAAGGAGAAAAAGAAAAAAACAGAAGAAAAAAGCTTCGTCGCGCCTTCGAGCACGATGCATTTCCATTTTCTCGCTCGTTCGACTTCGAACGCAAGGTTCAATGCAGCTCGTTGACACGTTTTCACCTTCGATTTCTCGTCCTCGTGAATGTAAACATAACCTCAAAGGCCATTTAAACCTAACCTCAAAGCCTCTGCGAATAATTTTCGAAATTACTCGGAAACAGTGTTTGTCGCACGTGAGAAATTATAATGCGGCGATGCATTTAAATTAAAACGAAGGAAACGTTCGACGTTCAATCTGGAACGAAGTGCGTAAATGGATTTGCCGATTTTCATCGCGGAGGACGACGATACGAGCTGCAGACGAGAAGAACTGCGAGAGAAAGGGGAAAAAAGAAAGAAATCAGAAAACTCAAACAACGGTCGGTACATATTTCCTTATGGTAATTCTCATCGTTCTTTCATTTTAGTTTCTCTCCTTCATCCCTCCTCCCTCTTCCCTTCAGGAAGTCATTTCTCCGTGCCCCCTTGGCTTGGTTCTTAGACGTTTCGCGCGAGGCGAACACGTTTTTAACGGTCCCGTTCTTCCTTTCTTCTTCTTCTTCTTCTTCTTTTTTTTCCCCCTCCTCCTTCTCCTTCACCTTAACGAAGGGAGATGAAAAAGTAATTTTCTTTCGCGGCGCACGAAAGAAATTTTACATTAACACATTCAGGAGAGCACACTCGGGGATTTTCGTCTCTATTCACCGTTGCATACCAGCGACTACGGCTCGGGAAATTCTTCGTGTTCCATTTTTTTCTTCTTCTTTTACTTTTTTTTTCTTTCTCTTTTCCCCCTTCAACCCTGGGTTGGGTTCACCGGGAACACGTCGCGCCCGGAAATTTTTCGCCGCGACGTTCTGATGATTCGTCCCCGCGAATATAACGCTATAATCTCGCCTCGCCTCTTGCTGTTTCTCTCGTTCGTTCTTTTTTTTTTTTTTTTTTTTTTTTTTTTCTTTTTTTTCAGCCACGTCGAAAAACGTCACGCGCCGCGGGAACTCGATCGCGCTCGACGCTCGCCGGATAATCAAGGGAGGAACGAATCGCTAAATCTAAATCCTAACGCGACGTTTCGCGTTCTGCGAACGTGCCGCGAATTTTCTTTCGTTCTCGTCCGCGCGCCAGAGCGAAATCTCCGAAAAGAGAGAAGACGTGGCAGGCACAGTGATTAATTTCGGTTAGCGTTAGCTTCTGTTCACGCCAACTGGATATCCGTTCGATACATTATCAAACAGCTGTCACGGGTTATTGCCGATTAATGTCAGCCGCGCGGCGATCGTTGCGAATAAACTATGGTGATGGTCCCCCATCCGGCAGATGGATCAATGGGATGGCTGTCGCTCTTAGTTGAACTATCGGCTATCGAACTTCGGCCCCCTCGAAGAGTTAACGCGCCGCGGTGTCAGTTGCGCGTTGTAATTGCGCGACGCGTTGTCAGAAACCGTTGGAAACGAATTAATGCGCCGCGCCGTGTGAATTTCCTACGGAATAATTAACGAGAGCGATAATATCGTATTCCGGCGGACGATGAAAACGAACTCGGCGAAGCAATTCTCGCCCGCGTACGTGTACACCGATCAGGATTTCAAGCAATCAAGAAGAGATCATTGGCGACGCGATAAATAGTAAACACGTATTTGTTTACGTATTTGTTATGTTTGTTATCAGGCTGTCTCGAGTGTCGCGTATTCGACCAACATCTGCGATACGGGGATAAATTTTTACGTAACTGAAAAGTCTCATCGTAAAACCTTCTTGTAGTTAATTGACGTTCTATACGAGAGATGTATATACTTTCATTCGCGAAACCGTTACGAAAGTAAATGCGCAGTCTTTACTAAATTTGCTAACCAGGGAATAAAGCCCAATTTGTCACAAAGTAAAGTAAAAGCAAGTGAAAGGTAAAATGAAGTTAAATTATGAGAAATGTTTGTCGTAATTGAAATTAAAAATTCGTCCCTGGGGAAGTTAAATTTTCAAGGTCATGTTCTTTACATGTCTGAACGTATGCAATGTAAAATATATAATAAAATATATACATATACGTACATATAAAAAATATATAATAAAATATATACACATATATACATATAAAAAATATATAATAAAATATATGCATATATTTACATATAAAAAATATATAATAAAATATATACATATATTTACATATAAAAAATATATAATAAAATATATACATATATATTTAACCTCTAAAAAATATATACATATATATTTTTACACATAAAATATATATATATTTTTTTTATACATAAAGTATATACATATATATTTAAAAATATATATATATACATATATATTTAAAGAAAAAAAAACACCAATGACCTTGAAAAGAATATCCTTATCAGTCTTACTATCTTTGTCTTTCGACACCATTCACGTTAAACAAAAAATTTCTTTCTGCATCGTCACCGTTGGAAAAGATGTTCGGGTCCCACTTAAATGGATCACCCTGTATAACGTTGCGCGCGATGTTTGAACGTTCTTTCTCCCCTTCGGAGGAAAATTCGAAAAATACGTTGAATAAAACTGAAATCAACGCCGCGCCAGCCTCTGATAATCACTGGAAATGTGTATTATTGACGTTGTGATGTGTACGAATATTAGTCATAATTTTCATTTTATTGAAAAGCAGCGTGCAGAACGCATCGACGCAGCAATATTGTTTCACGTTGCATATTTTGAATCTCTATCGATCCACGTTGCTCGTCGAAGTGTATTTCGTCACGGCGAAGGGATGGTAAAAATTCGTTTTCGAGAAAGTGGCGGGAAATGTGAATGTAAAATTCGAGTTTTTTGAATCTTTGTATTTTAACTCTCCCGATCCGATGACATACGTTTTCCTTTCTTGATCGGACGAACATTTCGTGAGTTCAAATCGATATAATTCCTTTGGAAGACTCTCTGGGAAATTTCCTCGCAAAGATCCTTTTTTTTATAAGTAAATATTATAAGAAAAATGTAAATATAGTAAATATTATAATATATTAATATATATTAAATAAACATATATAGCAAATATTATTAAAAAAAAAAAAAACGATAGAAATAGTAATTCGAGGAATTCCTGAATTGTAGCCCAATCAAAGACGAAAATTAGACAGAATGTACCAAAAAGTGAAAATTAAGAATACCGTAATGTGAGAAATTAAAAATTCCCGTTTCCACGTGTAAATTATTAATTTTTATGTGGAATTAATTAATAGAAGATCGTGCCGAAGGATAACGGATTTAGCCAGGATAAAACGCAGCAAAACGCGAATATTTAAAGCGAGCCGCCGCGTTCAATTTTCGTATCTGTTCACGCACGTTCCTCCCGCGGCCGATAATTCCGCGTTTTCCATTTGGGATTTTAATGCGGAAGAATAACGCCGGGGGTTTCCCGCGCGGTCGGTTTTATTAATCGGTAATACAGAAAATACGTGTTTGCACGGATTTTCCCAAGGAAGATCCGCGCGCAGATTGGATTTCGTCGGAAATGCATAAATGCATTGTGCCGCGTTCGAATTTCCCGCTGCTCGTGTTTTCGCCGTGTGAAACATATTATACGCAGAGTCGCGATTCGAAAATAACAGGAGGAAATTGAAGAAAATACCACGATCGTGTTGTTAACTCGACGATAACGCGAGGCAATGATTTGACGTCTTGAAACGAGATTAATTAATTAAAGCAACGTATGGAGGAAGAAAGAAAGAAAGAAAGAAAGAAAGAAAGAAAGAGGGGATAAAGGAAGAAACGTGTCGCGGAACGAGGAGAGCTTTGTCGGAAGAAAATTAATTTTTAATCTTTCAGTCTGTCAGCGAGAAGGGGGAGGGGGCGAACTTCCAATAAATTTTATTAAATTGTTCGTAACGCAAAGTTTAACTGGAGGAGATCTGCGTTTCGTAACGAAGTTTATTCGTAACGTTGCTAAGCTTAACTTTAATTGGATATCAGGAGAAATGTAAGCGAATTCTTACAAGCGTCTTCCTCATGTAAGATTTAATACCAGCGGCGATTAAAGCTGTAAAATTTCCATCAGAGATGTTGAAGTAAAAAAAAAAAAAAAAAAAAAATGACGTTCACAAACTTTCATTTATCAAATCTCTAATTAATCAAAGTACACTGTTTTATATCTGCAAAGTGTCCAACGGAAATTACAAATTTTGACAGTTCTGGCACAGATTTCAAAACACCAGTGTTATTTTTAATTTCGCGCTTAAACTTAGGAATGAATACGAAACTTTATAGCCATCCAATTGGTACGATAGTAAAATTTGATAGCTGCTGGGAATTTCTATTGTCCATCGAAGCGGCGCGCGACATAAAGCTCCGCATTTGAGCTTCCGCATTAAACGTTTCCCCCAATTCTCTCTCTCTCTCTCTCTCTCTCTCTCTCTCTCTCTCTCTCTCTCTTCTTATAAATTTTAAAGGGACCGTGTCGAGCAGCGCTATTACAAAAATTTTAATCAATCAAATTTCCCCGTCCCAGTTTCGAAACGAACAGGTGGAAGGGGGGAGGGGGGCAAGCGAACGTTTAATCGGAAATTTGTCGTGAAACGCGATCTGACGGCGAAACGTATCCGGAATTTTCGATAATTAAATAGAAACGGTATTAAACATTGGCGAATCGCCGTTGAAACGAACGATCGAGCAGAGGGGGGGAGGGGGCCCGGGCGTGAAAGACGAGTTTTCGAATTCAGAATTCGTTTCTCGTCAAGATCAATAAAAACTTTATCAAACGCGTTCGGTGAAATATTGACCTGCATTTTTAACACAGTAGACTCGTGTGTGTTTTCTCTTCTTTTTTTTTTTTTTTTTTTCGTTGGAAGCGGGGAGGGGGTGGTGTCGGTTCTCGCGAGGAACGCGACGATAAATTACGAGGAGAACTCTGTCTCGCGTCGGGAATTTACGGTGTAATGATTTATAAAGACGTCGAGAACGCCTGCTCGCCGTTAAATGCCGGCCTTTAAAGCTCGATCGCGGGATCCACGGAATAGCCACGAGCCACGGGGCTGCTAAAAGTTCGACCGCCGATCGATCACCCTGGATATGAGTTAATGGCCCTCCCCTTGACTTTGAATGTGTCGCGTGTTTACCAAGGGCACAAATATCATCCCTTTCCTGTTGGACGGATATATTTCAATTATTTATTAATATTCAAAACTTTTGAAATTATAGATAATATTTCTTATACTATTATATATATGTATATATTTTTTAAGATAATATTTTTTATACTATTGTATATATATATATATATATTTTTTAAGATAATATTTATACTATTATGTACTTATGTTATTTATACTTTATTGGGTTAATATTCATACTATTATATACTTATATTATTTATACTTTATTGAGATAATATTCATACTATTGTATACTTATATTATTTATACTTTATTGAGATAATATTCATACTATTGTATACTTATATTATTTATACTTTATTGAGATAATATTCATACTATTATATACTTATATTATTTATACTTTATTAAGTTAATATATATTATTTATAAATATATTTATTTATATTTATTTAGTTATAATATAATCATTTACAAATATATTTTATAATATTATTTATAAAAATTCTTATAAATAATATTATCTTAATAAAGTGAAAACAATACATACGCACATTCTTCAATAAAATCATCTTATTTCCCAAACGACTTAATTCCTGTTACAATTACCCTGTTACAATTACCATCGTAATTTTAATAGTTATCAAAAATTTGCGAACTTGTATCCGCCGGGGAGGTCGAATTTTCACGAGAGAGAATTTTTTTCACGAAAGCGAAGTTTTCCAACGAAAAATACCGCGCGAGAAAACATTCCGTTCGACGAGAGGAGGAAAAAAAAGGAGCTGGGTGATCGATACCTGCACTTGGATTATACTTTCAAAATAGCGTAATGTGAATGGTACGCAGCTGCTACGGTGGTACCATTACAGTGGAATCTCGTTCACACCAGCACGCGGTGTTGCATTGTCTGTTTACAGGCCTATTTATCATAACAAAGGCGCACGGAGCTTTAACGTATGCATATCGAAAACACGCGGCACAATGTGTAACACACACCGGCATTATTTCACCGATATATTCCGCCGATCAGCGGAACTCAGTTTCTACTTTCCGTCGTGTTGAAAGTAGAGCAACGTCGCTTCGTAAAAAAAAAAAGAAAAAGAACGTAAAGGCGAATCTTTCTCGCAGATTTTTAATATTTGAAATCGCGTCGTTCGTTCGTCGCGAATAAAAATAAGCGAGGCTGGGAAAGCAGAAGTATAAAGAATCGATCTTGACCCTTTGGGCCGGCGCGTCACGCTTCTAAAGCGACAAATTTGCTAGAAAACTTTCAGACGACACGGTTGAAAATTGTTTCGGAGATTATCACGTTTTGGGAAATTGCGAAAAAGTGAAATTGAAAAGATATAATTAATTATGTATAATAGAAATATAATTAAAAGTAAATAGTTGATTATAAGTTAGTTAATACTACGACAGCAATAATAAGTAAAGTAAAGTTAAATATTGCACGTTAATTCGCCTAATTTGCCATGAAACAAATGCAAAAGTGGACGTTGGACAGATTGAAACAAATCTGTCTAATTTACTTTCAACAATACTTTGAACATTGGACGAATCGAAACAAACACAAATTGGGAGAAAATCGAGTTCAAAGGATGAACGGACGAAAGGATCTTCTCTTGAAATTAACAACACAGACAGGCGTGAATGAAACACGGTGATACATTTTTGCCGATTTTTGCCAGTTTGTTTCGACACGAAGACAGCGTTCTCCGACTGAGAAAAGAGGCGAGTCCAGTCCCATCGAACGGACATCCTGTTCGAAATCACGAACGATGGAAACGTTCGCGCCCGTAACATTATAAATGCAAATTGCGATATAAAGGTTAACACCTGTGACGAATTATCGCGTACGTACGTCGGTGAATTATATTCGCCGAGGCGCGAGGAGCAGCCGACGACAAATTTGAATGGTAATAGTTCCATTAAACACGCGCAAGGCAACGCAACGCAACCAATTCGCGGCTGTAATCACCCGTAACAACGTTGAATTTAATGGAACTTGAGCTCTCGAGAATTAGACTCTCGGCCTGCTATTCTTTCTCTCCCTACCTTTCGCGCCCTTTCGAATTTTCCGAGCCGACCTCGCGAGATAGAACGATAGAAATTACGTGAAAAATCTCGTTCTCGCGGGGGGAGAGAAATCGCAGCCATTACGAATTCCTGTTACGAGATCCAATAACGCAACCGCCGGGCGTCATTGTAACGCGGTTCCGCAACGTTTTTATTATTATAGAAAACGCGGCGGGTGGGAGCACGGCGTTTTAGGAAGGGAATATGGGTTCGCGCGCTCGTCTTGCCGCGTTTTATAGCGCGGGAGATAAAAACCGGGATATTCCGGCGGCTACGTTCTCTGATACTCGTTTTTTTTTTTNTTTTTTGATAAAATCCACACCCTCGATTCCACGGGGGGAAATGATTATATAAAAATTTGATATTCAGATGTAATCGGCCTGGTTATTGAATGCCCGGGTCACAAACAGTCGGTGTTTTCCTTTATTTTTAAAGTCGATCGTTCTCTCCGACTCCCGGCCCCGGGAATAAATTTCGACCGAAATTTCCGCGATGTCAACAAATTATTATTTCCATAATATTGGTAGTTCGAGGGGGCATGTATAATATGTACGCAGAATAAAATGTTGTAAAGTAAAACTTGCGTCGTTTCGAGATTGATAGCCTCTGGTGTTTTTATTTCCTTGTTTTCTCAACCCCTTGCGCCGGTGGTTTCTCAGTTTTAAGCATATTTGAATATAACCCAGGCAAAAACAAACAATAATATTTATTACGTCTTAATAATTTCTACCGAGTGATGTCGTGCCGACATGAGTTCGAAGAGAAAGCGACGGATTGTTGGATATATTGTTCGGTCGTTCGTTATGGTCCGCAAACCAGTTACGCACAAATGGTTAAATGAAACTACATAATTTTAAGTTTTGCAGCTAAGAAATGTAAACATTTGTGATAAACACGGCCGTGAATGAATGACATGTCATTTTTGTTTGCAAAAGTAACATCACTACGTATCCCAATTTTTCTGTTATATTTTCTTGAAAGGAATCAGTATTCTTCTTCTTCTATTTTTCTTTAATGTCGCATCATTAGCGACGACGGTGCCATTAGATATTAGTTTATGTTTACGAGATATTTTCATACTCTTTGCACGTCATTTTGAGAAGTCAGGTTTATGTTTGCGTTGATTATTTTCTGTCTTTCTGAGTTTCTGTTGGCTGTCGCATTCGTGCAAGTTTGTGAGTTATTGTTAATAGTTGAATCAGTATTGCATTCCTCGTACGAAAGGAACATTAGGTAAGGATACAACTTTTTAGGGACAGAACAAATCAATTTATTGATCCAAGGAATATCCGCCACTTGAAATGTCAGAAGTGAGGGACAATTTCTGGAAAGTTCAACGAAGATGAGCTTTGAACGACGTTGACCTCGAATGACCTTGGAACACCAACCTAGTCATCTAGTTGTCGCTGAAGCAAAAAATGTAGAAAACAGTTGAAAGAAACGAAAAAAAAAAAAAAAAAAAAAAAAAAAAGAAGAAAACAAAGGTGAAATTGAAATCTCAGAACGCACGACCGCCTAGAATAGACAAGTTCAATGTTTTGTCTGAAACATTTCTCTCCGCAGCGAATAGTTGTTCGCGCGTGTCCCACCGCATACGCGTGCGTTTCAAAAGACGATAACGAAGCGCCGCGAGGGACTATAATCGAATATAGTTGAACGTTTGATATTCACGAGGGGAGCGGGGGGGGAGGGGGGGGGGAAGTGCACGCGGCCACGTTTTGGAAACGCGTCGGCGATGGTAACAAACTGAGACTGGGGCAGAATAGGC
Source organism: Frieseomelitta varia (assembly GCF_011392965.1). NCBI lineage: Eukaryota > Metazoa > Arthropoda > Insecta > Hymenoptera > Apidae > Frieseomelitta > Frieseomelitta varia. Next base: position 423,665 of record NW_025109945.1, on the reverse strand, counting down.
CGGCGGTGGCGGAAACTGTGGCTGGGCAGGTGGTGCATCAGGCGACATGCAGCGGTGCACAGAGAGCGGTCGGGTTTCGTGTCGCGTATTACATTTCACCTGGTTGAAAATTCGTTTCTAGGTGAAACGTTGGTCGGACGACAAGGAAAGAGAAAGAGAGAGAGAGAGAGAATGAGTGGCCGCTGGCTGACCGGATTAATTTCTAGCGAGTTTTTGGCGGCCATTGCGCACCGACGTCTCGTGGCCCGACGTCGAATATCGGTCGGATGGCGTGTGCAATTCGGCGACAAAGCGAATTCCATCGATCCGCCGGCCCCTTTTTAGGCTTTTCATTCGCGGAACGGCCTTAGCTTGCCAGGCGTGTTCCATCGCTTTTCAATTCGAGTCCACGCAGCTGGCGGACTCGAGCGTCGGCCCAGGCAGCGTGGAATTTCCAGGATTTCCCTGTTTTTTTTTTTTTTTTCTTTTTCATAGGGTCTCGTTTCTAGAACGGCCGTTTTCGAAATTTAAAATCCCCGATATTTCTTGTTTTTTTTTTTTTTTTTTTTTTTTTTTTTTTTTTTTTTTTTTTTTTTCTTTCTATTTTGGTTAAACGTTCGAAGCCTCGATGAAAGTTTATCTCACTGTCGGCGAAAGCGTTTGGCCAAACGCTTTCTGTAAATATCGACACGATTATCTCGTCGTATACAGAGATTACAGAATATTTGTTTGTCAAATAATTAATGTACAACGCGAGTAGCTGACCTTGTAATTTCTCACTGTGTGTCATTGGTCACACTTGCTGCGACCTCGATCGCGAACACCGGCGTTTTTTTCGAATTTTAAAATCCCCGCTTGGGCAGCCTCTCCATCCTTTCTTCTCTTTTTTTCATTTTTCGTTGAACGCTTGAACGTTTGTTTCAGACTCCTTTCGACGAAGGTATTTTGTTACTTAATCACAAACGCTTTTCGTATATTAGGAATTCCAAGATACTTATCACAAACGTATATTTACTAAACAATTAATGTACAACGAGTAGCTTTTATATTTTTATAATCTCCATATTATTATTCATATTTGCTGTGACTTCGATTGAACGGGAGGAAACAGCGTTTTCGAATTTAAAATGTTCCTTTCCTTCTTTTTATTTATTCGTTAATTGTTTATTAAAATTTATATTAAAATTATATATTATAAAATTATTTAATATATATTTATATTATAGTAAAATTTTAATTATTTATTAAAATTCATCTGAAACCTCAACGAAAGAACTACGCTCTTTATAAATACTATTTTAACGAGACACGGTTATCTTGTTACTGGAATTGTATACAGAGGAGATGTATTTATTGCAAACGCATATATTTGCTAAACAATTACCGTGCAGCGTGAATAGCTACTTTTTTCTGCAGTTTCAGAACGTCGTTATTCACGTTCGCTTTATTTATATACGCGATGGAACGTGTTTATAATATATTACGACGGCGGGAGGGGGGGGCGGGGGAGGGGGGCTAATCTTTTTATTACGTTTATACACGTCGTGCATTTGTTACCTCGCGCGAGGTGCCTACAAGAAAGCGCAATTGTTGCCAGAGAGATGTATTAAATTAGTTACTGTCACGTAGGTTATTCAAAACAATGCGACGCCTGCGGCAATTCTGAAAGAATGGTAAGATAAAGCGAGACGTCATATATTCATTTTGAAACACTTGAACGTCCCTTTATACGAGCGTAAAAATACTATCGCAAATACGAGCAAAACGCGCGTCGTGACGCGAATTAAATCTACCGTTAAAGAAATTTATATTGCACGTGTATTTCTCTCTCTTTCTTTTTCTGTCGTTATCATTCGAAGAAGCTGGATTGAAAAAAAGTTACTCTGCGTTCGCTTTGGATGACGCAAAATAGCCACAAGCGCGTCCCGTTTCGTAAAACAATAACTCGATAATGCAAGAAACAAAGTAGCCATAATAAGCACGATACCTCACGTCGAGTTGTGTAGCTCGCGTCCCCCCCTGTTAGCAAGAAACTGAAGCTTCAGGCTTACTTGTCATCAAGCAGCTTCCAGCTTTAGAGAGAGGAATCATCGGTTATACTACGAGAACGTTAATTAAGAGCCAAGTAAACGAAGCGAGTTTTGTTCGAAAACAATTTACAAGCAATGGTTCACGAAAATTGGCAAGTTTCTCGAACGATGCCAAAGAAATTTGCATTTAGAAGAAGAAGGAGAAAGTAATTTTTAATGCAAACACACCACGAACGACGTTGGAAATAAAAAAAAGGAAGAAATTATTTCGTATTTTGTATTGAATCGATATGTGCGATCGGTTGCCGAGACACGAGTCGCTTTAAAGCCACATTTAAAATACATAGATTATCGGGTGGCCATTGAAAACCGCCGGAAACGTGACCCATTTTTTTTCTCCTCCGCAAATGCGTACGAGCGTGTATCAATGGCGGTGGAAAGATGTTTATTCAGCGTCTGACCGCCTCGTGTTCTGGCCGAGTTTGCTCGAGAACTGTTTTAAAGAAACAGTGAGAGAATTACGTCGACGAGACTTGAACGAGAATTAATAAATATAATTGGAAAAACTGTCATCTAACTATTCTATACTATATTAGTATCTTACTCTATACTTTATTACTATGTTACTATATTAGTATACTATAGTACTACATACTGCACTATAGTACTGTACTAATACTAAAATACTATATTACTACATTAGTATACTATAGTACTATATTACTATATTGCTACATTAGTATACTATAGTATTATATTGCTATATTACCATATTAGTATACTATAGTACTATATTACTATATTAGTATAATATAGTACTATAATACTATATTACTATATTAGCATACTATAGTACTATATTAAAATACTATAGTACTGTACTAATACTAAAATACTATATATTAAAATTCTATACATTGTATTACTATATTACTATATTAGTATACTGTAGTACTATATTACTATATTACTACATTAGTATACTATAGTACTATATTACTATATTGCTACATTAGTATACTATAGTATTATATGGTAATATTGCTATATTACCATATTAGTATACTATAGTACTAGTATACTATTACTATATTAGTATAATATAGTACTATATTACTACATTAGTATACTATAATACTATATTACTATAGTACTGTACTAATACTAAAATACTATATATTAAAATTCCATACATTGTATTACTATATTACTATATTGCTATATTAATATTAACTACAGTACTATATTACTATATTAGTATTCAGTGTTAGATAGTAAGATACTAATATAGGTACTATACTATATTATACCATATTAATAGGTAGTATACTATATTAGTATAGATTATAATATAATATAATATAGTATATACTATATAATATAATATATACTAATATCATAATATAAGATTATACTATTATAGTATACTAATATAATATAACATACTAATATACCATAGTATAATCTACACTATGTTAGTAACCAATCTCAAGTGTCCCTCTATCCATCGATATGGTAATTACGTCGGTAAGGAAGGAAACATCCCCGATAATCAACTAGATAACAATTTTATTCACTTGCAAAACGTTGTCGAAAGAACGAACGTTGTCGCGTCACGTTGAACGTGTATTTTATATCGACACGGTTTCCCGTTAGAAAAGCCCCGCGTTCTCCTGACACCCGAGGGGGGGAAACTTTCATCAATATTCAAATATAATTTCGAATATTAATATCGAATTTATGCGATTCGGGGAAGCGTTTCGAGAGTCGAAGAAGAAGCGCGTAAACGAGAGTTGCCGGGGAATTTGTTAGACATTCTTTTGTCGTTAAATGGAGGGAAACGGGATGGTAAACAAAGGGATGATAATTTAGGTGGGTTCTATAGTTTGCGCGACGAGATGAATGCCGTTCCTTCCCGCTTTGTTACGACCTATACCTATTACTTATGTATCTGTTGAGCGTACAAAGCGAAGCGGTGACTAAAAGCTGCGAACAAGTGTCGCGCGCGGGTGATATATCGGATGACGATATAAATACATTTGACAAAGTGCACGATCTCTGAATTTACGCGAATTTACGCGAATATATTTCACTCTGACTTTTGCTTCGCTATTAACACGCCTCTTCATTTCTCTTCAATTCAGTTGGAATTTTATTTTAATTATTTCTGCCGTCGATTACCGAACGTAATCGTGGAAATTGTAGTCGCTGATCTGTTAATCAAATCACGATTAATTTTTCACAATCAATAATTCGTTATCATTAATCAGTAATCTTCAAATGTGTCAATTGATTTACGTTCCATTAAAATCTGTATTATGTATTTGTATATTAAAAATTGTACGTCGTGTTTTGCACTTTTTACATTTCTTCGTATTTATGTTTCATCAGCCACTGATGTATCATGTGATTGTACATTAAAAATTGTGCTGCACATTATGTTTTATATTTCTTACATTTCTCCGCATTCATTAGCGTCTGTATTATGTATTTGCATATTGGAAATGTACGTTATGTTTTATGTTTCTTGTACTATTTACATTTCTTCACGTTGCGTTCATTGTAGACGCAGCGAATGTGCAGATTTACGTTTCAATCCGCCTAAGTCTGTCCTTTTCAGTGGAATTTCATCGAAGCTGGCTCTATAGTTCTGCTCGAAAGTCTTGAGACACATTTCATTTTCAATATTCAGTATCTATCTCAGTATCTATCTCATAGATGATACAATATTTCAATACCTTATCAGTATCTCATAATACAATTCTTAATATATTAACACTTTGTAGATTCTTTGTCGCGTAGAGTACCATTTAATAAATATCATACTTGTCTCGAGTGTAAATTTGATCTACAACTCAGTTGTAGATCAAAGCACATTCTCTTTTGCGTAATAGCGTCGTATTATAATATTTAATATAATATAATAATAATATAATAATAATAATATTATATAATATAATAATATTGTAATATTGTCGAGTTTTATAATTTGTTGAATTACTCTAATATTATGCGTATATTACATGTTTGATATTAAAAATAAATGGTAAAGAGTGTCCAAATTTTGATGATTATTAAACAGTAGTTATTAAATAACCCATATTTGTCAAATCGTACAAAACTTGGGAATTATGCAGACTGATCTTCCAATTGCAATCGATGGAAAATCTTTCGAACGTTTATAGGGCAACAAACTGTGCAACAAATTCTCATGAAATTGCGTCTTTCCCCAGAATAAATAAAAATAACGAATACGTGCTCTCACGATGCTCCTCCCACGAGCGTGTGGCAGATTGCAGCACAATCAAAAGTGCAGTCGTTTCACGATCAATGACTACGATTACGATAACACTTGTCCTTACTCATTTATTTGATAATGAGTGATCGTCGGATCGATATTGTCCTGAATTATAATCACAATCAGATTACGTTTTTTACCCCCAAGAGGTCTGTCGAGGAGAAATTTTTCTAGAAAAATCCCTCTCCCTCTCTCTCTCTCTCTTTCTCTTTTGAGTCGCAGGTCCACGATCGGTTTGCTTGTCGGTAATTAGTTCATTTACTTGTGTCTCCACCCTTTCTCTCTCTCTATCTCTCTCTCTCTCTCTCTCTCTCGGTCCACTATTTTCACGAAGCTCCGATCACCGCCGACGTGTTCGGTTTTCAATCTTCCACCGGCAGCGTCGTTTCATCTGATGGTGGAGACGTCGAGCCGAGGCAAATCAAAGCAGAGCAAAGAAAATAGTCCCGCGCCAACTGTCAGAGTATCCGGATAACCGTCACGTTTCCATATCGCTTGCACGAGCAAACCGCGTGTCCATTGCTCGTATCGATCGACCATCGACGGTGGGGGAAAGGGAAAGCTTCGATTATCGATCTGGCGGATCACGTTGTTGACAATGCACGTGGACGTTTGCGTTAGCTATGCATTAGGTCCGGCCACGGCTCGATTAAACATCGCCACTGGGACCGCTGACTGCGTGATTCTCTGCGATCCATCGCGCAATCCACCTGTCTGTGTGTGTGTGTGTGTGTGTGTGTGTGTGTGTTGCGGAAGTCGTTGGCGAGAAGTCACTGCGACAATGAGCTGAGTTTCGCGGAGTTTCGATCGTGCACGAGCATTCTCCGCACTCCGAGGTCCATGGCGAATTTATCGCCGCGATAAATATCACGGAGAGGAAAGAACGAGGAGGAGGAGGAGGGACGATTTCCGATGCGCGAAATACGCAAGCGAGTCGACAGATTTGTATCGTGAATCGAAATGGACAACGACATTCCACTCGTCTGTGTCTTCGTTTCTCGCGCCGGTTGTTTACCGAATCGTGCACGTAAATTTGCGGCCACGTTTCCACCGCACCTCCTGGCATTTTTTGAAAGTGTCGCTAGAACGACGCGATGATAATTATACTCGTCGAACGCAAAATGTGTGTGTCAGCTGCTGCAAAATTGAATTAAATTGTATGGAAGTGACACTAGTTTTCTTTGGAAAATCGATAATTTAATTTCATATTATTGTTTATGTTTTGTAATAATATTAATATTTATTTATCATGTTTAATATTTATATATATATATATACATATATATATATTAATATTATGTTTTGTATAATATAAATATTATTTACAAAATTTAAATATTGTATATATAAGTTTAAAAATTAATTTTATAATAATATATAAATTTAAATTTGTATAAGTAATATAAATTTAAAAATTTGTATAATATTAATATTATTTACAAAATTTTAATATTGTATATATAAATTTAAAAATTATACAATAATATATAAATTTAAATTTGTATAAGTAGTATAAATTTAAAAATTTGTATAGTATTAATATTATTCACAAAATTTAAATATTGTATATATAAATTTAAAAATTATACAATAATATATAAATTTAAATTTGTATAAGTAATATAAATTTAAAAATTTGTATAGTATTAATATTATTTACAAAATTTAAATATTGTATATATAAATTTAAAAATTATATACAATAATATATAAATTTAAATTTGTATAAGTAGTATAAATTAAAAAATTTGTATAGTATTAATATTATTTACAAAATTTAAATATTGTATATATAAATTTAAAAATTATACAATAATATATAAATTTAAATTTGTATAAGTAATATAAATTTAAAAATTTGTATAGTATTAATATTATTTACAAAATTTAAATATTGTATATATAAATTTAAAAATTATATACAATAATATATAAATTTAAATTTGTATAAGTAGTATAAATTAAAAAATTTGTATAGTATTAATATTATTTACAAAATTTAAATATTGTATATATAAATTTAAAAATTATACAATAATATATAAATTTAAATTTGTATAAGTAATATAAATTTAAAAATTTGTATGATATCGATATTATTTACAAAATTTTTAATCTAACGTTCAAACAACAAGAATCAAATATCTGGAAAAGAAATTCGAAGTTTCATTTATTCTTTCGGAATGAGACTTCTCAGAGCAAAGTACGACACATAATGGCACTTTGCGCGTCGAGCACCAATATCTAGATTATTTTTTGAACGCAGCGAACATCTTCGTGTGGATTTAGTTTTTGACAATGTGTACTGCTTGGTGTGCAATCTGGAAAATGTTTCCCAATATGAAACGTATCTAGGCTAACTGACGTTATACGTGTCTTCAATCGGATATAATTCAATGGGTTTTTTTTTTTTTCGATACACTCCAGCAGCAAGTTTACATTATTCTTTTCAATCTAACGAATTTTTATAATCTTTATCTTATAATTATAATCTTTATCTTAATATAAAGAATTCTTTTTAACGTAGTAAGAACGAATTCAAACGAATAACGTCTGAAACATGATTTTTCCCAGTATATACACAGAAATTAGTAGCAAGAAAATATTTAGAAATGATATAAAAAGCCAAGTGTAGTTCCATGGTATTCTAAAACGTCTAAAATTTACAAATTTACGTTTCATTTCCCGCAAGAAATTTAATTCAAGTAATTACTCAATTGTAATTACTCTCCTCGCACGACGAGTATACTCGTCATTCACAGCTAAATGGTTAAATACAGTTAATAGAATGGCAACGTCATTATCAGTATTTTTCATATTTTGCTATTTCGCGTCAGGATTTATCGATCCTCGACTGCGTACAAACACTCGTGCGTCTCCTCCAGCCGCAGAATAATCGCGATGAAATAGGAGGTCAAGTATTTTAGAAAATAACGCGTTGCATTCGTTACATTTCCGAACGTCACCGTATTTGGAAAGTATTTGATAATGATCTGTCGTCCGTCTGTTGACGTTTGTTCATATTCGCTGCCGATGTGTCGAATAATATTGAATGTATTCGTTTACCGGTGATTGGAGTTTACGCATGAGGTGCGTGCACCATGTTTACCGATCTGTGAAATTGTTAGTTTAATTGCCTGATATTTGCGGACGGGATATGCTTTTGACGTGTCGTATTTTCGACATTCGCGTCGGCGCTTGCTACTTAACAACATTTCACAAATATCGACTCGGGAAAAGCAATTATTTCGACACGACGATGGAAAAAAAAACCGATTTTTTCACCTAGGCTTTCCCTCTTTACTACCTAGAATTATATATTCCTTTTTTTTTTTTTTTAAACTAGTAATTACCGTTTTCAAACTGCCATTTTTCGCTTAAATTTCAATGGAACATACGCGTAACAAAACTCGCAGCAAATGAATGGAAATCGCTTGAGCAAAATATCTCGAATATCAGAGAATTCAGTGTGGATAGAGAGCAGTGTAGCGCAATTTCGACAGCCAAAAAAAAAAGAGAGCAAAATTAAAAGAACACGATGTCTTTGTCGATTCCAAAAGATCCATAAATCCTACGATCACCCTTTCGATCCATCGACTCTCGCCGCAAACCTTCCCCTGCCTTTCGGAGCAACGAACGCGTGAAAATCTTTCAATTAAGCCTGATGTTCGTGTCTCCGGGAAAGTTTAGAGGCTCTCACGGCCTGGGCGAGCGTGAAGAATGTCGAGGCAGCAGCTTTTTTTCTCCCTAGGCTCGCCAGGTTCTGAGGATTTAAGTAGGTCGTCGCCGTGGTCATTCGCTCGAAGACACGAGGTCAGCACATTTTCTTTTTTTCGTCGATAGATCGCCGAAAATTGTCGATAAATCGCGTGTCAACGAAATCCCCGCGCTCGAGACCACCCCACTCGAACGATTTCCATAAGATTCGACAATAATGTTTCGCACAGCGCTTAAACAGGGGGATGAAAGAAATAACAATTCGAATTTAACTGATTTGTACTATCCAAAAACATACATAACTATTAGAAACATTATTGAAACAATAATTTACATTATTGTTACGTACATTATTAAAATATTATACTATTAGAACAATAATTTAAACGCCATTGCTGTTTAAACTGTCTGCAATAATAACTAGACTGTTTTACTGATTGATAGTTTTAATAGTACAAGCAGATTTTTAACAAAAAGTCTCAATTACACCTCTGAGCATTCCCTGTATTAATAAATGTAAGAATCGCAGCGAATCTTTAATTAAGACTTTTTTTTTAAAACTTGTACTATTAAAACTATTAATCAATAAAACAGTCTTAATTAGACTATTTTTTAAAACTTGTACTATTAAAACTA